>NC_041064.1:34985339-35200339 GCF_900634775.1 Gouania willdenowi | reverse complement strand
GTCAAACGCGAGGCACGATGGCCAAATCTGGCCCTTTGCAGCTTCCAATTCGGCCCGCAGGAGAAAGTTAAAATGACAGAGAAAACATGAATCATTGTGTAAATAAAACTCCAAAATTTTTGCTGCGGCTCACAGTTTTCCTGTTGCTTATAGATATATTTTTAAAATTCTAAATTCTTACAAAATCAATTTTCCTCAATTTATTACTTAAAATTTCCCTTAGTTAAAAATAAAGCGGTCACAAAATGTAGGAAATTGAAAGTTAATATTCTGTTGGGACTTATATTTATCACTTATTGCTTTGATTTTGTTGGTTTCTTACATATTTTGTGTTTTATGTACACGTAGATGTGCAAACTATGGCACAATAATGTGGAAATTACTCGTTTTCCAGCATAAAATCTGTGGTCCACTTCAGATCAAGCTGCTCCGTATTTGGCCCCTGAAGTAAAATGAGTTTGACACCCCTGCTCTACACCCACAAGATCCAACAAGTCCTGTTTGTGTGTAACCATTAGCGTCATATAGCTACTCATGGAAAAGGCTTTGGAGAAGCAGAGCCTGGAAATATGAAGAGAACGTGGTAGATTTCATCACTGCTAATGCTAATACCTCCATGTGAAACCTGAACTGACGATACGAGCTCTCCACATGTTCAGAAACACACACACACACACACACACACATCTGTTGACCCTGAAAACGTAATTCAATATCAATATTTACTCCATCCGTGCAGGAACTCCAGGCTCGTCAAAGTGTGTGTTTTAATGTGTGTGCAGGGAACGTGTGTTTAGAAGGAAATACAAAGAGAATTAGGTTTTATCAACTGTAAGGCGTCCCCCATCCCTGCAGTATCAGAGTGTCCCATAAAGTCCAGTCTTTATTGATCGAGCCGGAGCCAGATGGCAGATTTATGGAAGATGAAAGCGAGGGAATAATCAGATTTCCAGTCCGTCTGCAGCTGAACTTTCCTCATTCCTTAACACTTTCCTCGCTACGCCGAGCATAACCCCAAACAGCACTGCTCAAAGGGAATTACTGAGATGGCTGTGTGTGTGTGTGTGTGTGCGTGTGTGTGTGTGTTTAAGAGACATAAATGTCAGAACTAAAGATTTTATTTTATTACGTTTTATTTTATTGTTCTAAAATATTTGTGCACATTTACAACCTTTTTTCCCCAACTTGCACGGACCACAATAATGTGATTTTATCTGATCTGTGGGTCACATGATCAACATTCAAGTCAGTATTTAATCATAGCGACCAATCAGAGACAAAGAGGAAGGAGGCGTGTGACTTTGTTGGAGTCGTTTTGTATATTTTAGTCTTATTTTGTACGTTTTCATGTCATTTTGTGTGTTTTTCTTGTTGATTTATGTGTTTTGGGGGATCCTTTTTGTGTTTTTGTTCTCATTTTGAATATTTTACTCTTATTGTTCATGTTTTTATGTCATTGTGTGTGTGTTTTTTTATCGTGATTATGAATCCTATTTTTTCACATTTACATTTAAGTTTGGGGCCAAAGAAACACAAATATATCATTGATCATGATATATTATAATTTAATCATTTATTCCAAAAATGTGTTTTTACAGGACTTAAAATGTGTTTTAGATATGTGAACATGTTGAATATTTAATTCATTTGTTTGTAATCATTTTTTTTAATTATCACTGAAGTAAAACAAAAAAAAAAAAAACTGAATAAAGATTCTACAAAATTAAGTAAGTAGTTAGAGCTTCAACCCGACACGTGTCTATTCTACATCTTAAACTTATAATGAAATCATATTACCCTCACAAACCGATTTTAATGATGATAATTGATGAAATCTGTGTGCAAACAAAGCACTATTCTTTTTGTTTACATGTTTCTGTAGAGCTTTCTCACCCTAATAGATGATTGACATAGATACTGTATATGAGAGGGAGAGGTTCTAGTGCTCATTCACTGCTCGGGAGTCACATGCGGCCCTGTTTCTATATTGTGCAGCCCCCCCATACACACAAAGTAAACACCCAAAATGACTCCAAAAACACACAAAATGATGAAAAATCACACAAAACAACTACAAAATTTACTGAAAAATATACAATACTCAAAACAACAACAAAACACACATAAACAACCCCCAAAAATACACAAAATGATAAAAAAAATACACAAAACAACTGCATAAATTCATACATTTACTTGAAATGCAAAAAATAACAGAAATATAAAATGCAAAAAACTAAATTAAAAATATGCATAAATGACTCCAAAACACACACACAAAGTGACAAAAAATACACAAAACAACAGCAAAAATACACAAATTTACTTTGAAAACACAAAACGACTTCAACTAACTGAGAAATATAAAATACAAAAGAATCTACAGTACAAATATGCATAAACGACTCCAAAAAACAAACAAAATGTTGGAAAAACACATCATTAATGACTGAAAATATACAAAACAGCCACACAAAAAACACAAAAACCATTTGTTATTTCCTGTGTTCATGCTCGGATTAGTCATTATTCTAATGCTCACATGAATATTGATCATGTGACCTTTAGATCAGACAATAACGTGTGTTCAAAAATATGTGCGTAACCTTTTTAGAGCTCACATTTCAGGTTTGACCAGGTGAAATCAGAACACGTGTGTGTGTGTGTGTGTGTGTGTGTAGCCCATCCAGGCATTAGTAGACGAACCAGATGAGACTGTGTCCATGTTTTAGGGCTGAGTGACGACTTTTCAGATAAAACACTTTAAACGGAGCGTGAGGCCAGAACTAAAGTCAACCAGCTGTTCTTCACTTTCTCTCCTCCTATCACCACTATCACTCTTTTTTTTCTTTCTTTTGATTCACACGTCTCCTCGTGCGCTTTTTTTCCCTCATTTGTGTCCCTTTCGCCTTCCATTGTGTAATTTCACACTGACTCTTTATCTCAGAGGGAGAGTCAGAGTTATTTTATTTGCGCTGTCGGACCCCCTGCTGCTGGACAGGTGGGACGTCCCCTCGTGTCTCACACACACACACACACACACACACACACACACACACACACACACACACACACACACACACACACACACACACACTGGGATCACTAATGTGACCCTGAACAAACCTTAAAGTGACTCCAAATCCCAAAAGGACTAAAACACACACCTAACAAACTGGTTTAGGCCGAGGCCGTATCCATATCTTCTCTTGATCATCATGTGATCTTATTCATCTCTCTTACGTTAAGTTCTCCTCTCTTATTTTATTCAAGCATGTTGTAACTATTCATCATTAGCTTAGTGAGCATAGGTAGTTTGTTGGTGTGTTGTGCATGGTTTTAGGTTTTATCAAGAAGTTAGGTTGACTTTTTTTTTTAGAATAATGAATAAATCTCTTAGTTTTATTTTAGATGTTTGTACTGGGCTGGAGTGATGATGTGTGGATGAATGTGTAAATACAGTGACTCACTAAGTGATGCTGTGGTACTCCCCCTACTCCCTGACCCCATACATTTTCAACGCCGGCGTCCAAACCCTGCATGGTTTTTAGGCGTAGCCCCCCATTTCCCCTCCCATCCATGAACACAAATGGCATATAAAGATTCTGGAATCCTTGAATAATTTAATGAGAATAAAGTAATACTGAAACAATAATAGAGCAAAAAGAATGAGAAAGTGTGATGAGAATAAAGTTCAACTGTCGCAAAAAAAAGTTAAAATACTGCAATAAAAAAGCTGTAATTTTAGTTGTAAAAACTTGTAATATTATGAGAATAAGGTCATAATTCTTTTTTAGAATAAAGTAATATGTTTTTGAAGTCACATGATCCCTCTCCTGTTTGGCTGGCTGCTGTGAGCTCTGCTGCTGGTGTCTTCTTCTTTATTATCTTTTCTCTGAGAATCAAATACCCAAAACAAATAGCATTTTAAGATCAGCTTTTACATGACCTACATGGATACGTTTTTGTTCAGATTAAAGTAGGACCCTTAGTGGTTACAGATGATGTCACATTTTGGAAGTTTATGATACTGAGTGACAATAAATCATGATTTAAATACAGAAATCTCTAGTCAGCGAGATTTTACATCAAATATGAAGCCAATTCTCATTAGGGAAGGCTGAAAAAACAGAAATAATTGAGCCAAGGTTATATTGTCAATGGATATTAGAATATATTTTACACAAGGCAGAACGAAAACTGTTATGGATAGTAAGGGGGTGCATTGAGGGGGGCTGCCAATGATCCAACACTTCTGATAAAAGGACATGCTTCTACACACTGTATTAAAGTCAAGGTGGATTATAAATACTATTCAAAGTGAATATGGAATAATAAAGCTACTATGAGGAGAACTGGCTGTTGACACTTTTTTATAGGTGCTGTTAGAATTGGTTGTGATTGACTGACGCCCAGTCAAGGGTGCATGTCGCCTTGTGCTGTAAGTCAAACATGAATGAAATAAGAAAGTATGAGTAAGTATGGGTGGCACAAATTTGTTCAAAGTTCTACATAGCGCAGAATTATTGTGCTAGCTCTACATCACACATGCTTTCATCTCAAAACACAAACGCCTCACCTTTAATTTCCTCCTCAAGTTTCTTCTTCTTGTGTTTTTCTGCTCCTGTTGGCTCCAAGGATTTTGGTTTATTTATGCTTTGGAAATATTAGTTGCTACTTATGGTAAAGGTTTATTATATTTTTACATACAGTATATTAGATTAGATATATAATAGACTCAGCTTTGAAGGCCCCCTGGGGGCTCATGGAGACCCGTGCAGCTACACAGTCCACCTATAGGAAGAAATGGCGATGGATCTTTCCTCCAAAGACATTAAAGAGATATTTTTCTCCCTCCTGTGCTGCAGGTATGTGTACCACAGCTCTAAGTGGATGGTGGCAGGAAACGCAGACTCCCCGGTGCCCCCCAGGGTCTACATCCACCCTGACTCTCTGGCCTCTGGAGACACGTGGATGAGGCAGGTCGTCAGCTTCGACAAACTCAAACTCACCAACAACGAGCTGGACGATCAGGGTCACGTAAGTCAATCTTAATCAATGTTTCAGATTCAGGAGCGTCACAGGCCTGGAGGTTTATTTAATACAGGGAAAATATGGTTTTATAACTTTTTATTAACAATACGATACTGATATTGCAGCCTTGGTTATTGAGCGAATCATACACAGTTTGTGTGATTTTGATTGTAGGTGTGGAATATGAGAAAATATTCTCAGAGAACAATAGTCATTAACGGTATGAATGAGAACAACGGACCCATTCATTATTAACCAATGGGTTACACACATTTGACCATAAACATACAAATATTCTACAATTGAATAAAATAAAAAAAATAAATAATTAGAAGACTGAAAAAACCCTTAATAAGTCCAATAAAAACTAATTTTTTAGGCCGATACAATCTGTTACACATTTATTTTAATTATTTTATTTTTGCTGATGTCACACAGATATCGGAATAGGACATTATATTATATTATATTATATTATATTATATTATATTATATTATATTATATTATATTATATTATATTATATTATATTATAATAATATCTATATAATAATAATTTCTTATACATATTTTTTGTATATTTTAATTGCTTTGTCCATTTCTTATATAAAATCACACATTTAAACATTGTAATAATTTACATGATATATTACATTTTTAATTTGACTTGTATTATTATCATTATAATATTTGTAAATTTTATTAATTCTCTATTCCTATTGCTTACAACAGGCTGTACTTTAGAGGACTGGCTGTAAAACTGACGACAGGATATTGTTCTTTTATAAAGAGGACATTGTTGTACTGCTTGATAATGAATTTCTTCATATACATTTAATTTTTAGTCCCTAAAACAAATTCCACCTCTGGGAAACGTTTCACACACAGCAGAGTTAAGTCGGACGTGATGTTCGTGTCGTTTGTTTGTTTGTTGGTTAGTGGTGGAGTCGTGGTTTCTCGCAGATCTACAGTATCTGCTACACAAAGGGTTTCAAAGCTACGGCTTTGTTTCTCCTAAGATCACAGGCTTATAGGACCTCAGGCTTTGAGGACCTCAGGCTTTTAGGACCTCAGGCTTTTAGGACCTCAGGCATTTAGGACCTCAGGCTTTTAGGACCTCAGGCTTTTAGGACCTCAGGCTTTTAGGACCTCAGGCTTTTAGGACCTCAGGCTTTGAGGACCTCAGGCTTTTAGGACCTCAGGCATTTAGGACCTCAGGCTTTTAGGACCTCAGGCTTTGAGGACCTCAGGCTTTTAGGACCTCAGGCATTTAGGACCTCAGGCTTTGAGGACCTCAGGCTTTGAGGGCTCGGGGCCGCCCATGCTTTGTGAAGATGATCAACTCTGACTAAAAACTCTTAAACTGCTTTAACACAGAGTTTTACTGGCAGCCTGGGATTTCCCCCGTGTTTTAATAGATGTTAATAATTTGATTCAAGCCGTTATGAAACTCTGTGAGTTGCAGCAGAAAGTTGGACCTCTGCTGTGTGAGTTAGTGCCAGCGCTGAGCATGAGGTGGGAACCAAAGCAGACCCTCCTATTGGTTCCTGGTTCCCTCTAATACTTTATAGGAGAAATTACTAGATTGTGTCTTTATATACAGTCAGGAGGAAACGTCACTTTATTTTTGACACATTCAGGCTTATGTGTGAATACCAAAAAGCAAGCGGACAAATATGTCAAATTCTACTCATAACCTTGTTGAAAATCTCAAGCTGTGTAATCACACAGATGCACGTACGTTTTCAGACGTTAACACACATTTTTGTTCTATTTGTGCTGTAAAAAAAGTGTGCAGCAGGTTTAGCAAATGGACATGTCGAATGTCTCATGACGTAATCTGGTGTGATTTCATTGTAATTCTGCCTGCTTCCATAAATCATCTGAAGCATATATATGTGGTTAATAACAGTATTTGACTCTATTAATCATATTTCAGTCAGGGTCACTTTAGTCAAATAACTTTATTTAGCATGCATTTTAGATTTGGCAGTAAAGGACTGTTATGGTACCTCTGCTCTTTACAGCAGCTGTGTGAAAAGCCCGAAGCGAAGGAGCTCCCATTTGCTTTTTCCATGAGCTACAGGAAGAGGCATAAGCAGAGAGAGCGGTCAGCAGGACCCCTTGGAACAGAAGCACAGATGTTTAGATGGCAACAAAGACAGTGTTTTTTATTTAAACTAAAATTAACGACCACAAAGTACAGCAATGACTTCTCCTCTGGTTCTGTGGTCTGTGCATCAGTATTATGGGTGTACCAGGAACTCGTGCAATGAGAACGGTTCCACGGTGTTAATGCCTTTATTTTTCTGTAAATAATTCATGTGAAAAAAAAAAAATATATATATATATATATATATATGGAAACATAAAATGTGAGTCCCTGTTGATCAGAAAACATTGGATGTGAGTCCGGTGTGTGTTTGTGCTGCAGTTTGAGCTCCATGTGCTGCCGTGGCGTCACATGTGTTCTCTGGGCTCGTTCTCAAAGTGTCCCTGTGCTCTCCCGCTGCTCACTTCAAGGGCTTCATTCCCCCCGAGAAGATTTAGCGTCTGAGGGATTCATGTGGGAGATTCCTGTGTGGGAGGCAGCTCCGCTTCTTACTCTTCTCTCTGACTTGTGGTGTTGTGGCTCCTCATCATCATCATTATCATCATCATCATCATCATCAGAAACAGAACCAGAGAACATACGTGTAATTAATCATCATCGACGGAAGCCCCAAGTCTGTGAGGAAAAACACTTTTCATCCTGTTTCAGGAAGAAAGGGATGAGACTTGGATGTTAAACTGTTTAAAATGTAGAGAAATCTATAATAATAATAATAATAATAATCCTCTCCCCTACGTTTGGCCTCGAGTCTGTGGTTGAAGAACGGGCCGCTGTGAATCTTGTAAGATGATATTTCAGTGAAACGCCGCCATGGACAGCCGCTGTGTCACAAAATAGCTCCAAAACACACAATATTAGAGAAAAATACACAAATGGATGACATAAATACATAAAAATTAAGATTTACAAAAAAAACTAAACCAAAATGACTACAAAAACACACAAAATGACTAAAGAAACAATACATTTAATGTGTCTGTGAACAACTCTTGTATAATATCACCCAGTGATGGACAATTCCTTCCACAAAAATATTGAATGTCTAAACTGAGGATCATGTTATCAGAGTTATGTCACAATTTAGAATAATTACCAATCTGGGCATTAATAGAGGAAAGAACAGAGCATTTTGGTGTCTTTCTGTTCTGTTTTTTTTTGTTATTTTTGATATTATGTTGTTGTTTTGTTCATTGTTGTTCCAATTTTGTATATATTTGTTTTTGTTTTGTATGTATTGAGTTATTTTGTGCATTTATCGATAAATTTGTGTGTTTTTTGTGTTGATTTTGCCTGTTTTTTTAGATCCTTACTTGTATTTTTGTTGTAGCTGCTACTTGTTTAGCATTGACGTGCT
This sequence comes from Gouania willdenowi, assembly GCF_900634775.1. Lineage (NCBI taxonomy): Eukaryota > Metazoa > Chordata > Actinopteri > Blenniiformes > Gobiesocidae > Gouania > Gouania willdenowi. Next base: position 35,191,839 of record NC_041064.1, on the reverse strand, counting down.
AGCTGCTACATGTTTTGCATTGAGGTGCAAGCTGAGGCTAAGCAATTAACTGCGTTATAATTTTTAGTGCGTAATTTTTCTGTAAATTTTCCTTACTTGTATTTTTGTTATCGTCTTGTCTGTTTTCGTTGTTTTTTTCTGTTTTTTGGAAATGTTTTTGAATTTCTGATGTCATTAAATTTTTTTTATTCTAATTTTGTGTATATGTGTTGTTGTTTTGTATTTCTTGAGTCATTTTGTGTATTTATCTGTCATTTAGCATCTTTTTGTGGTCATTTTGTGTTTTTTGGACATTTTTGATTTTTTTGTTGTGATTTTGTCTATTGTTCTTCTAGATTTTTGTATTTTTGCTGTAGTTTTGTATGTCTTTAGTAATTTTGTGTATTTATTTGTCAGTTTGCATGTTTGTGTAGTTGTTTAGCGTGTTTTTTTGGAATCCTTCTATGTATTTGTGTTATTGTTTTGTGTGTTTTTGTTGTTATTTGTGTTGGGGGCTGCAAAAAATCTGACAAAGGGCCTCATGTGGCCCACGGGCACCCAGTTTCCCACGCCTGAGATAAATATTTATTATTGGTTTCTATTCCAACCTTCAAACACCTTGGTATTTATGTTGATTCCAATGCAGTGCTGTTGTGTGAAATGAGGGGATTCTCTGCAAAAAAAGAACAGTTGTGTTAATGTTGTCGTGCACACAGGGATTGTCGTTTCCCTCAGGCTTTGTGCGTTTAAATCCGCGTCATGCTGTCACCTCTTTGCCTGTCGTCTATTTCCTGTCTCGCTGCTTTATGGGAAGCCTAATTAAAGGCTGTCACTCTGCAGCAGGCCGACACTGACTTTTTTAGAACACGTTCATTTAGAAATGTTGCGTTGCTTGTTTCAAACATGGAGGCTTTATTTTTAGGCGCCGTGACCTTTTTAAAGACATGCTGCCTTGTGTTTTTCAGCTGTAACGTAGTCGTGTAGCAGCGTTTACGTCCGTTCTGTCTCTGTTTCAGTCACATCTGTGTGGTCTGTCGTACTTTCAGTTGATTTTCAAAGGATGTCATTAGTAAAGCTGAAAATGACCTGAACACGTCCATTATGAAGCTAATGGTGTTGGAGCGTGAAGCGCAGGGAGGGAAATTATTACCAAATACATGAAAAATAAAAATAGAGCAACATTGAAAAAAAAAAAAAAAAAAGTTTATTGTAGTATTTTGTATGTCAATTCAATTTATCAAAATATATATAAAAAAAGTTTGAACGCATGAAATACATCATTCCCTTCAAAATAAAACCACACGGTCGCGTTGAGAAAGTCTTCTCGAATTTGTTTGAAAGCTTTTAAAACAGAGCGGCTTGTTTGATGAGTCATAATAAAATAAAACAAAATAAAATGAATGAATGAAATTAAATGAAATAAATACATACTATAAATTAAATAAATCTTGGATCACCCACATAATGATTGTATTAACATGTTGTTGAGCAGCGACAATGGTGTGAAACAGACCAAGTGCTTTTATTTTGAAGAGGATGTATTAATGCTTTCCCTCAGGGATCGACAACTTTTATCACAGCGGGGACACAAAACTGTGATTGTATCTGATCTGAGGGTCACATGATCAACATTAGAATAATGACCAAGCTCAGAATTAATACAGGAAAAAAACACTTCTTTTTTTTTGTCATTTTGTTTGTTTTTGTAGTTGTTTTGTGTTTTTTTTTGTTGCAGTTTCTTGTGTTTTTTGAGTCATTTTTGTGTATTTTTGTTATTTTGTGTATTTTTCTTGTAATTTGTGTGTTTTTTGAGTTATTTTGTGTTTTCTTTGGGGACCGCATAACATTAGATTGAGGATCACAAGTTAACCATGTCTGTAATTGATATTCATAATTAAAAGTGAGATTTCTCTACTTTTTTGATTCTTTTGTTTTTACAATAAACCTTTTTATTAATCCTACACTGAGATCCTGGTGTAATGGAGACACACAGCTCTTGTCCTTTTCATCCTTTGTGACTGTGTTTGTGCAACACAGCTCGTGCACTCTCATAAAACAACGTGCACTGAGTGGGAACCTCTGGGCTGAGTGTTCCAGCACCACAGGAATGATGCCGTGCAGCGCACATGGAGCCAAACTTTGTAAAGTCACTGAGAATGTGAACGAGTGGTGTGAGATTCAAGGCCTGGAACATTGGGAGTAATGTTTTTGATATTCCGAGGTGTTTTTCCCCTGCGGCCCTCGTTTAAAACGACCCCCTCTTCAGAGGGGACAGAGGAGGGGAGTGGGGGTGGGGTGGGGTGGGGGGTCGACTCTGGGGAGGTTTTCTCACTCTCAGATTAATCAGGAGCAGATTGAAGCCCTGAGGCCGACACGTCTGACGCCTTCACTGTGAAGCTCATGTCACGTAGCCACGATAGAACCTTTCCTGCAGCTGATTGGTCGAATTAGGAAATACTCTGAGCATATTCTGTGTCCTGCAGAGAAAAATACAGTGTAGGCCTCATAAATCAATAAATCAAAGATCATTTAATACAAATAAAAAGACGCAAAAGGTTGAAAGTTTGTTTCCACTGTAAACTCTGTCTTTTTGACAGAGTGAGAACGTTTGGTGCATTGCATTATGGGATGTAGAGGCCTGTAGACCAGTGGTTCTCAACCTTTGGGTCGCAAGTCACTGGGAGGTCACCAGATGCCTTCAAGAAATTAAGAATATATATATTTTTTTTCATCAATTTGAGACCATTTTTGCTTATTTTTTCCTTTTTTTTCTCCAACTCATTCAAACTCAGCATATTTAAACCTATTTTCATCACTTTTTCTTCCCATATTTTTACTCCTTTAAATACGTTTTTTCTACATTTCTCCCACTTCTGACACTTCATCACATTTCAATGACTTTTCTGCACATTTTTTTTTCCACTTTCAAGACATTTTCAGCACTTATAAACCATTTACAACACTTTTCCACCTAATGTCACATGTTATTGTCACTTTTAACCTTTTTTTTTTTTTTTGCCAGTTTAACCACATTCATGACTTGGCATGCTAATTATTTGCCAGTTTAAAGTAATTGTTCCAATATTGATATTTTAAACCCTTTTTACCACTTTTTTGTCTGTTTTTCTCTAATTTGCAACTTTTAACCAATTTCTGTGGTTTTTAAATCCCATTTCACCACCTTTTCCACCATTTTTGGTCACTTTGAACCCATTTTTATTTGTGATTAAAACAAGTATTTCCATCTTTAAGATGACTATAATAATAATAAACGTTCCTGGATAACAGTGGATATTATTCAGATGAATAAATAAATGTGGTTATCACAGATTCATAGAACAATGGACCATTATTTTACTGACTTTATGGATGGACCCCAAAAATCTCTCCCCTTTATTCCCCCTTATAGATGGTCCTGTCTCCACATGACTGTTCTTCAATGTTCATGTCTGTGTTCAACCACCTTCAGATACAGTGGGGGTCCCTGCTCTCTGGGACCTTTATTTTGGAGGGTCGCGGGCTGCATAGAAGTGTTTTTACTTCATTCTTACTGTGAAACCAAAGCTCTTCATTGATCCATCATCTCTAACCTTCTTTCTCTCTATCGTTTTAGATCATCCTCCACTCCATGCACAAGTACCAGCCTCGTGTGCACGTCATCAGGAAGGACTTCAGCAGTGAGCTTTCCCCCAGTAAACCCGTACCCAGCGGAGAAGGAGTGAAAACATTCAGCTTCCCTGAAACCGTCTTCACCACCGTCACAGCCTACCAGAACCAGCAGGTAGGGAACACACACACACACACACACACACTGACATCAGAAATGTAACGTGTTGTTGTTTCTACAGATCACCAGACTAAAGATAGACAGGAACCCGTTCGCTAAAGGATTCAGAGACTCAGGAAGAAACAGGTACACACACACAAACATACACACACTACACACACACACAGACACACTGCCAACACTTGCCTGCACTCACACACACACACAATTTAACACGATACACCAGGCGTGTGAAACTCCTTTCAGTTGAAGGCCACATACGACCCAGTTTGACTGAATGTGTCGGACCAGAAAAATCCATGTTTTTCTGAAGAGAAAAATCACAAATTCAAACAAAATCTTGAATGTTTAGCAGTTAGTGAAAATTCCTTCACTTTGCAACACATTTTCCTCAAAATTTGCGATGTAAGACGCTATGCTAGAATTCTGTGGGACAATATGTGAGAATTATCCAGGTTTCTTTAAAATGAATTACTGTAAATAATGTAGTACCGCATGACAAAATGTCCTGTTTTTGCAAAAAAATTTCCTGCGGGCCAAATTAGATGATCTGGTGGGCCGAATTTGGCCCGCGGGCCTTGACTTTGATATATGTGCAATACATGCTTACAAACACTGACTCTCTCTCACACACACAGACACACACACACACACACACACACACACACACACACACACTGAACAGTTATGTTTGTGTCTGTCTATTATTATTAAAAAGTGGATTTTTATCATTTCGTTTCACTAAACCATCAAAACGTCATCACACACTTTAGTGTGAAATATAGTCATAAAGCCCAGTGGGAACAATTTAGTGAAATAAACCACGCCCACCTCGACGTCTAGACACATTTTCACCTGCAGTGGAACACACTAGTGCTTGTTAGTTATAGTGAACATTATATTCACGTTTCCTCACAGAATAAAAACATTCCGGTGAAAACAGGGACAGTTTGAATGTATCAGGCTTTATAACACATTGAACCTGATTGAACAGCATTTATTTAAGTTACACTTCTCATTATGTTTAACCCGTCCACAAACAAAATACATAACATACACAAAATTACTCCAGAAAACATACATATAGAGTAAAACACACTAAAGAATAACAGTATAACACAAAGCGACAACAAAAATATTAGAAAAATGCACAAAACAACTGCAAAAATACAGAAAATTACTCCTAAAACACACAAAAATAACAAAACAATAGATCAAATCATATTGAACTTTATTTATACAGTGCTTTTCATATATAAAATATAACTCAACGTGCTTTAAAAAGTACCCCATGCAAACAATCCACAAAACAATAACCAAGATGCACAAAAATACAAAGTTACATACAAATATATTAAATGACTTTGGAAAAATACACAGTACGACAACAAAAATGCACAAAAGTACTCCAGGAATACACAAAACGACTACGGACACACACAAAAATAACAGAAGAATATATGAAATCACAATTTATTTATATACTGCTTTTCATATATAAAATATAGTTGAAAGTGCTTTACATTATTAAAACTTTACATTGGTTAAAAAGTATCCCACGCAAACAATCCACAAAACAATAACCAAAATATACAAAAATGACTACAAAAATACAAAATTACATAAAAATACACAAAACGACTCTGGAAAACATACATAATTACAGGAAAACACGAAGGGATAAGAAAAATCCAAAAATCCACTATCAAAGTATTGGAAAAATATACAGTACGACAACGAAAATGTACAAAATGACTCCAGGAATACACAAAACTACGAACACACACAAAAATAACACAACAATATACAAAACGACAATCCAAAATACACAAAAATGGCTCCAAAAACATCATGAAATACATAAATACACTAATAATTATTTATTCTGATAATAACTAATTATTTTATCATTTAATATCTGTTAAACATATTTTTTAATGTATTCTTTTATCTAAAATAACTGATTCTGATGAATGTTTGGATGAAAATCAGCCTTCACACGTTGTTCTCTCATCACCTCCTTCATTTCTTTGCTTTCTTTCTTTTACTGTGACTGAATTTGTCACAGCAGTGATTAGACGAGGGAGGCTGAGACATGAAAGCAGAGCCTCATCTGCTCTGCATTACACACACACACACACACACACACACACACATCCGACACATCTCTCTTTCCTCCGTTTCATACAATAGACGTTCTGATTTACGAGCTGACGTTAGAGCTTTAAAGCAGAAGTTCAGCAGATGAAAAGATAAGAGTGGATGAGATATTTGTCCACAGAGGAGCACAATGAGCTGCTCTGGATGTAAAGTGGGGCTGTGTCACCCTAAAGCCCCCCCACAGTTACGTCTGTGATCACTGAAGATTGTTGGTGAGCAGCAGTTTTGACCTTTCAACTCATTTATGGAGATTCAGGGACTTCTGACCCAATAACCCCCCCCATCCCCACCCTTCATTATTACCTTCTTTTAAGTATTTCAGAGATACGATTACAGGAAAAATCATATTATGTACAAATGTGCAAAAAACAACCACAACCAAAAAACCACACAAGATGCAGAACTGGACATTTTGATGTTTCTTCTGCTTCATGGAGGCAGAAAGGAGGAAGAACATGAACAAAACCATAACTGAAATATACAAAAATGACTCCACAAACAAAGAAAATTACAGAAAATACACGAAATGACTATAAAAACATGCAAATTTACAGAAATATACACAAAGGGATAACAATAAAACAGAGTACGACATCAAAAATGCACAAAACTACAGCAAATATACACAAAAATGACTCCCAAAACTACTAAAAACAAAAACATTTAAGTATAGCAGAACAATATGCAAAATGATAGCGGAAATATACAAAAAAGACTCGACAAACAAACAAAATTATAATAAAAAAAGACAAAAAACCCATAAAATGATAACAATTAAACACAAAAACAACAGTAAAAATACAGAAAATCACTCCCAAAATGACTTCGAAATCACACAAAAATAACAATATGCAAAACGACAACCAAAATATACAAAAATTACTCCACAAACAAATAGAATTACATAAAAATACAGAAAATGACTCTGTTGCTATGTTGTGTATTGATAAAGTCTCTAATATTAGGGGTGACTAAAATGATGTGCATGAATGTGAATTAAATCAACTTTTATTCTGAAACTTTTCCAGGACGGGCCTGGAGGCGATCATGGAGACGTATGCTTTCTGGAGACCTCCAGTCAGGACTCTGACGTTTGAAGACTTCACCAACATGCAGAAACAACAAGGTATGAACGTTGATGTGATGAATCCTCATTGTTTGGTTTCATTATCACTTGTTCTCATGTTTGTCAGCCTCGTTCCTCGTTGTGTTAGCTGCAACTATAGGCCTGGGCAATATATGGAGATTTAGGATATATGGAGATTTAGGATATATGGAGATTTAGGATATATAGAGATTTAGGATATATGGAGATTTAGGATATATAGAGATTTAGGATATATGGAGATTTAGGATATATGGAGATTTAGGATATATAGAGATTTAGGATATATGGAGATTCCTATTTTGCTGATTTAGCAAATTACAATATCGCCAATAACAATATATTTTTATTTTATAGTTTATTTTGTATTAAAATACTCGTTTTAAAAGTTGCTGCTTTCACTATTTCTCAGAACAACATGAAAAGCACCATTAGATGGATTGCTGAATGCATGCTAAACAAGCAACACCACAGAACTCACTCACACGTGCTGTCCTTTACAGGAGACAAAAATGACACATACTCTGCGACTGTTTTTTTGTTGTTGTTGTTGTTGTTGTTGTTGTTGTTTTAATTAATTATTAATTAATTTGTTGATCTATTTGTTTATCTAAGTGACCATGTACAAACATATTGAGATATGAGTTTTGGTCCATATGGCCATATTATTTAATATATAAAATCAAAATGAGAGGTTTAAGTGCATTTGTTACTGTTTTTCATGTTGATGCTAAATGCAACAACACTTTCTCATTATTAGCCCACAACATATTTTATAATTTCATATTCATCTTAACATTAAATGTTGCATTTTAATAGACTCATATTCTGTGGTCTCTCTTTTTGTGCATTTATTGTGAATAAAATGTATATTTGCCTCCGCCAGAGTGGAAAAGTTATGTTTCACCCTCTGTCTGTCTGTCTGTCTGTCTGTCTGTCTGTCTGTCTGTCTGTCTGTCTGTCAGTTTGCAAGATAACTTGAAAAGTTATGAACGAATTTGGATGACATTTTCAGGAAAATTGATAAATGGGACAAGGAACAGATGATTACATGTTGGTGATGTTCTGGCTACAAAAATATCCATTTAATTTTTTTTTTTCTTGTTAATGATGTCATTATTTTGACAGGTAGTCATGGTAACACAGCTCAATGTTGACAGGTAGTCATGGTAACACAGCTCAATGTTGACAGGCAGTCATGGTAATCCTGAGTTTACCATGTAGTCGTGACCGGAGCGTGTTAGCTGAGCGTGAGCTGCTTGGCGGAGGTCTGCGCTCTCAAAGTGCTTTTCTAGTTTTCTATACATTAGATTGATTTTATTGTGTGAAACCCTTTGCATTGCATGAAGTGTATAAGAGTGTAAATGTGTGTGTCAGCTCTGTGTGTTCCTGTCCTGACCTGAACTTTCTGCACATCCATCATCTCATCATGGCTCAGCTTTAGTTGTCCTTCACTTGAGTCTGACCATGCACGTCTCCTCTGGTTCCTGTGGCAGCTCTGCGTGCGTACGCTGAACTTTTCACATGACGCTCAGCCCTTGACAGTGAAATCGTTAAACAAATCGTGAGGTTTTTTGGACGTTTCCACGACACAGGAGTCAGCGTGGAGCTCCAGTCATGGCTCATGTCAGAAACCTGCTCTGTTTACAGTGAGGCAACGCTCCACGTTTCCTCTCACGTGTGTGTGTGTGTGTGTGTGTGTGTGTGTGTGTGTGTGTGTGAGCAGATTTAATTAAAGTCCTTGCACTGTGTGTGAACCCTGTGTCACCACATCAGGACGCTGAGCTTAGCACGGAGGACGTGCTGCTGAGGCTTCGACGTTTCCAGGTTCATATGCAAACATATGAACACACCAGAAATTCTTATTCTCATCGGAGTTCTTTTTTATTATTTTTCTTCCACAATTTTTTTGTCCTTAACTCCTCCTAGGCTATTAATGCAGCACTAATGACACGTATGTCATCTCATAGGGGCAATGTCAAGGATGTGCAGTCGACCTTTTTTAGAGCCAAAATGTCAAGGTCAAGGTCAAGGTTGCATCAAGTGTCAAAAAACAAAATTTTCCATAAGTCTATGAATACTTATTGTACAAGTTTGATGCTTACATTTATGAAAAGCTCATCTCAAGTGGAGTAATTTATTTCATTGGACTAAAGCTGTACGACCTACCAGTAATTAGATCGGTCGGGGTCAAAGTTCATGACGTCACAAAAAAAGACTTTTTTCGCTACAACTTGGCCACTGGTACCATTGAACAAAGTGAGACCTCAACAGTTCTGTACTTCTGATTCTGATGACGTTTTATTTTGAAGAAACCGGAAATACACATGACGTCTTCAGTTTGTGCTGCTTCTGATACGAGTGTAAAGTTGAAAGTTGTTATTTTCTATTTATTTTTAATTAGTTTCACTATATATTTATTGATCAGACAATACTTTGATATATGTTAACTTTTAAAAATTAAAATGAAAGAACAGCTTTTCAACGTACTTTTATTTTGAAGCCTGACGACATGTCATTTGATGGCGTTTGGTTTGATCTGACAGAGGTTTTGCTGAGTCATGAGTCCATTTGGTCTGATAAATGACAGAGGATGTGTGAGACCTGAGGATGTGCTCTAATCTACACCTACATCATGAGTCGGGAGTCGTCGTCTTTTGCCAGACACACAAGGAGTTTAGGTCATAAATATTGAGCAACTTTAATAATTACACCCCATTTCAGAGCAGATTATCAGGACAAATTCACTCTGAACAAACCTCAGACCACAGGATCATCTTATATGACATTTGTCATCCTTGGTCGAGAAGGAGGAAAATTGGGACAAAACCAGATTGATTGTCTTTACACGTACACCCATCTAAAGATCATAGCTAGCTGTTACTCATTCTGAGGCTGTAGCCTGGAATCCATCATGATCTCTGTGTATTATGCAATGCTTAGTGCAGGCAATAGTCTGGAGGTGCACACAAGGCATTTGAGTTTAGGGAGTGGTGGCCTAGTGGTTAAGGATGCTGGGCTTGTAACCAGAGGGTTGCTGGTTTAAGTGTCACCTGGGTCAACACTGTGGGATCTTGTCCCTTAACCACCAACTGCTCCACAAGTGTGTTTGTCCTGGGGGGCAGGACAAACACACACAGAGTAACCAATAAAACGATGAGCGGACTTATTGACAACAGTGCGACATGCGTAGATTTGCCGGCAGACGAAAACGGCGTGTAGTACGGTACAGACTTACAGTCTGTTCTTGTGGTTTCAACAATATATCCAAGTCTTTTAAAACAGAGCAGAGCGCAGGGGTTCTCCGTGTTGGCCACCATGTTTGTTTTGATCCTACTTGTTGCAGGGAATATGATGTTTTATCTTGTACGGCTCTGATTGGCTCGATCTACTCTCGATTGAGGAAGTGAACAGAAACGACAGCATTACCACACCCACTTTCTTACAAAAAGTAAGGAAGTGGGTGTGGTTTCACCAGGCTACCGAGGCTGAAGAGTAAAGGAAGAAGCTTTGTGCTTCTAAACCTTCCAATAATCATCTTCTCCCTATTATTGCTGAAACATCCTGTGGCTCTTTAACCAGAGGAAAACATGACATCACCAAACAAGCATTCTTCATATTAACGTCTCCCTCACCTTTTCTCTGAGCCCCGTTTGAGTTCAGTTAATATTATCGAATACATATGCTGCAAAATCAGAGCCTAAACCACACCAGTCCTGGATTATTTAGTTATGCCTCCTCCTCCTCGTTCTGCTTTCAAACTGAAACGGCAACGTGAAACTGGGCCAAACGCTCATTAATAGAACAATATGTGATTGATTACCCCAAAAATATCATTTCACTGCGTACGGCTTGACTAGTGGGTAGTAAATGCCAAGAAAGGATAAGTATATGGATTTCTTTGGGCAGCTCTGTCTGCCAGACGCAGTCCAAACTGAATCCACATTTATCCTCACATACCAGCAATAGTTCTGACAGTACGGCTCGTGATCTCAGAGCCGCTGCAGGAAAGCCTGAGATCAGTTTGATGATAAGATTTTCACATCTGAGGGTGTGTGTTCTGGAAGGAAATCCCACTGCTCTGTGAAGGCATCTGCTGCTAACGGAGCGGATTGGAGTTAAAGTTGGTAAACAGGGTTAGCTTTGGTTTACAAAGTGATCAGGTGGATTGGATTGAAGCTGCTGGAAATGGGATTGTTTTTTTGAACCAGTGTTGGCCTCAGAGGTCAATAAATCAAAGATTATTTGCTCGAAAATTTGTAAAAGGTTCAAATCCTTGCTCGAAGGTTTATTTATTTATTTATTCAGTTTATTTCCGACATGGTTGCATTCACAGAAGTTTTCTTTTTCTCGTTTTTTTTTTTTTGTACATGCCGAAAAAGGAGACGAGAGAAGCACTTTGCTTATCCGAGTCCCGTCCCCTATTTTGAACACAGAAAATTTACATCAGAGCTTGTCTCTCTGGTCAAACATTCTTTGGTTCTGAACACAATTTATTTATTTTTTTTTTTTGTGTAGGATTTATTCTCATCTCTTGTCAGTGTTGTCTTCTTCTTTTTTTTTTTTTTATTCTTCCTCTCCATCGTTATTTGTGTCGTCCTTCTTCCCCGTAGATTTCATTCCCAGACGTTGTTTGTGTTCCTCCAGTTCTCATTGATGTGTTGATCTCGTATTCTTGCAAAAATGTCTCCCGAGTTTTTTCTTTATATCTCGCCAAGTTTGCAGCTTGTTTTGTCTCTGTAGTTTCCTTTGATCTCCACTGTCAACACTCACTATTGACACAATGTTTCCTGCATTGCATTGTGGGACGTGAAGTCACCTGTACCCCCTTGTCTTTCATATCATAAGTGAATCAAACATATTACACATGAAATATTTATTAATGAAATATTTAAAAAAAAAAAAAAAATAGGTATAGAGTTTGCCTCTGTACTATGAAATGAGTGATTGCAAAATAATTAATTAAAAAATAATTTATTTTGTGTAATTGTATATTGCAGTAATTAGGGCCCTGTAAAATCTATTTTATTTATTTTTTCCAAATTCCATTTTACTTTTTTCCAAAATTCCGTGTTTTCCACATTAATTTTATAAAACTCAGTTTTTTTTTTAGAAATATGAATCAATTGAGGAAACAAAATAAATACTAATAAATACAAAACCCATAATTAAACAAAAATGAATGTCAAAAATAAAGTAAGAAACAATAAAGGTAGATATAAGTTGTAGTGACATGGATTATTCTGACTGCACCTTTTTATTTATTATACAGATGTATGAGAGCAGCATTAATGTCACCATATTTCCCCTCAGGGATCAATGGTTTTCTGAATCTGATCAGGTTTATTGATTAAGTTTTGATCAACTTAATTTAAATTAAACTATTTTAAATGATCCTGATAACATCATTCCAGACCATAACATGATTAAAGAAAAAACACAAATGGACGCAAGGATGCATCAGTTATTTCGCCACTAGGGGTCAGAATATTTGACAGTATCAGAAGTTATCAATAATCTACAATGTTTCAGACTCTACAATCACTGGTATCGATGGTCTCGTCCACAACAACAGAACAGCTTTATCCACAGATCTCTGTAGCTCTGATGAGATGTTCAAACGCTCTGAGCAGATGAAGCTGATTAAAGCTGAGTCATGTTTTCATGGAGTCCAGCTGAGCTTGAAGAGAAGTTTCACAGACACTTTAAAGTTAAGCAGGCACTGGTCGGCTCTGATTTTAAGAGTCAGTGATGATTTGCGTAGTTTTTTTTTTTAGCACATTATATGGTGTTTGTGGTGGTTTAGGCAGTGTTAAATGCAGACAGGATGGAGGAGGGGCGGGCAGTGCACCTAATGAGCAGTCCCCAGAAACCTTTCCCTACGAAAAAAGATTCCTTGCCTCATGGTGACGGCGTTTCATCCTGATTCTGTCCATTTCCGCGTTCAACAGTAGATTCTGTTTTCATTGGTCAATTCCCCAATTCCGTTAACACAAATTTTATAGGGCCCTAAATAATAATGTATGGTTGTCACAAAATCCCACGACACACCTGAACTTGCCACATGGCACACCGTTTTGTAACCACTGGTCTACTCCACATCCCATAATGCAATGCATGAGCATTTTCCAAAATGTCAATAATAGTGTTTACAGTGGAGATAAATTCAAACTTTTAAGCGACAAATTCAAAATTTACATTTTTTTCCGAGCAAATGATCTTAGTTTTATTGATCTATGAGGCCGACACAATTAAATGATCATCTCCAGCAGTTTTACATTTAGTGAAATCATTCATTAAAAAGATCAATGTGGCTGATAAATTTGGTAAAAACAGTTTGTCTTTGAGGTTTTCATACTAACACGTAAGAAAGGAACCACTTCTCAGATACTTCCAACCTGATCAAATGTCCAGACAGATTATTTTGTCCTTGTCAACAATGGATGCTGTGGTTGTTCATAAAATATAGACAATAAATAATGTGCAAACCCACAAACACCCGGGGTTTGCAAAACGTGTTGGAGCCTTTGAAGGTTTTCTAAGTTCGTAAACATGAGAGCTGGAAGAGACATGGATGGTGTGAATTAGACCTTTTCCTTTTCTATATCGAATTTAATCTCCTTTTTGGTAAATATTTTCTGTTTTTTAAGTTTTCTCATAAAATCAAAAACCATGTTGATTTTATTAAATGAAACTGCCAATATCTCATTTGTTGAATCAGACACACTTTGTCTGCTAGTAAAGAAAATGTTGTAGTTTTTAATAATTGTGATTAACATTTGGTAAAAAGTATTATTGAAACAGTTTAATGAGACACAATTCTCCAAGACAAATGAAAAAGGATACTTTTTTATTCATCATGTCATTGGCCAGTAAAACCTTGATCTTTGTACCTTTACTTCCAGCTGTTAGAAATCCTTTGAATTGAAGTATAAAGTATGTCTATAGTCGTACTCCCTCCAGGCAGATGTGGAGCTTCCCTCTTCTATGCCTGAATGTCTGAGGATGTAAAGGTCTGGTACTGAGACACTAATCCCTCCCCATGGGGAAGTCTTGTTTGGTTGATTGGTTCCTTGTCGGCAGGTCAACATTTTTTTTAGATTCTTTCTCACCTCACAGAGCCTTCTTTAAAAACAGACCTTTGGGTTGCTTTATTGCTCCTAGATCTGTTCATGTCTTATCTGTGAAGTCACAAGTTGGATGAATAAGAGACTGGTTCATTGATGTTTCAGCAATGACTTCAGATGTCCTCCAATCCACTCATGGTGTACCTGTCCTTCCCTCTCTTGTTTCTAGGTGGAAGCACGGGCACGTCTCCCACCACCTCCAGTACAGGAACGCCATCTCCTTCGGGTGCAGCTCATCTCCTGTCCCCCTCCTGCTCCCCTCCGACCTTTCATTTGGCCCCAAACACCTTTAATATGGGCTGCAGAGAGAGTCAGCTGTGTAACTTGGGCCTGTCCGAGTACCCGGCCTGTGCCCGCAGCAACATGGCGGCCCTGCAGGGCTACGGCGGCCTGGCCGACAGCTCCTATGGACGCCTGCAGGCCGCAGGGGGCACCGTGGCCTCTGCTCAGCCCTCAGATTCCTTCCTTCCACAAAGGACTTCCTCCCTGATTGCTGCCGGCATGCAGGGCGGCTCGCACGCTGGCGGGAGCGGCGGCAGCTCAGCGGCCAAGATGGACGCCTACAACAGTCAGCTGGGCTCGTTCCCGGCCTCACAGCTTCAGTACGTGATGCAAGCCGGGGGCGGCTCTGGCCCCTCCTCTTCCTCTTCAACGGGATCCTCCCCGTCCTCCGCCCACATGTTCAGCGGGAGCCACCACCACGTGCAACAGGGATCCTACAACGCCTTCTCTCTCCACAACCCTTACAACCTGTACGGATACAACTTCCCCACCTCTCCACGCCTGGCCGCCAGCCCCGAGAAGCCCCAGGGGGGGCTGCTGTGCTCCTCTACCCCCGCGGGGGCGTTTGCCGAGCGTCAGTACTTGTCTAATGGAAGTATGGACACTATGCACATGATCGGTAACTCCAGTAGCACCCAGCAGGGCAGCAGCTCCTGCGATGGACGTCAGTACGGTTCCTCATCTCAGATGTCCATGCACATGGTGTAGGAACTCCCAGGGTTCCCTTGGTCTAAAGTCTTCCAGTTACGGAGCAAACTTCTTATCTTTTAGTCAGGTATAAAGCTTTTCACACAAAGTGTAAATTCACTAAAGGGATGATCAAATTCACCCATTAAAAAAGTCCTTCTCTTAAGCTGCTTTTCCACCAAAATGTGCCTGAACTTCTTAGTTTTCTCCCCGGAATTATATCTGTTGACTCTGGGTTTTTGAATTTCTGATATAATGCACACATAACCCTTGACATTAGTAAAAGAAGCTGGAGAATCTGTGAAAAAAGTACCTAGAACTAATTGTACTGTATCCCCCCCCCCCAAATCAATCAGAAAGTAATTTGATTGATTATAATTGCTGCTCAGCAGTCGGCTTAAAGTATTGCAATTGTCTAATGTATCGTCCAATCAGACATCAGCTCTTTAAATGTGCCTCTACGACTCTCGACCAGGGATAGTCCTCAGAACTGATTGGGGCAAGGGAAAGGTTCTCTGTTCTGGTGGTGGAAAAACAACTTTTGAGACAAACTTTTTAAGCTACTTTTATATATTTTATATCATTTCAAAGTAAAATCACTCCTGTTAGTGTTTCAACGGGTGCGCAGGCTCTTGATCAAAGGGTTTTGGATCAGTTGTGAATGTGTTGTGGTGCAATAGAACAAAGGACTGTCTTCAAGTCCCTTAGTTTTGATTTCTGGGGACTCAAAGGTCTGGTTTTCTACCGGATATCCAGGAACCAAAAAACTGTGAGCCAAAGGTTTCTCTTCACAAAGCACTTGTGCCTTTTCAATGAAGGATCAGCAGTTAACAAAGGACAACTGGACACATGCAGGAGACCCAACATCTCCGCAATGACTTTACTCTGAAAACTCATCTTTATCAACCGTATTCCTCAATGAACTGGAATGGCTTCACCATTTTTGAGTGATTTATGTTTTTAAATATATATGAAAGATGGCAAATGCAATCAAATAACGTAAGCTTTAAAAGTTTTTTTGTGTGAAAAAAGTTATAAAGTAAGTAATAGCAGTGAAGTATGTTGTGGTGTGTTTTAGAGATGTGTATTTAAGTGCCGAGCAGCTTAGAAGTTAAATGTGTTTTAAAAAGTGAGTGACAAAAGGAGAGAAAAAAGCAAGTGATTCATCATTTTTTTGAGGCATTTTAAAAAAATGTAAATACAGTGCCAAGCACAACAAAACTCAATAAACATTTTAAGTCATTGGATTGGAATTATTTGGTTCATTTGTCGAATATTTTTGGACAAATTTCAAGACATAAAAAGCAAAGAGCACAAAATATATCAGAGTTTTTACGTTGGTAAAGATTGTCAGTCATCCAGGAGGACCTGATTATACAGAAATAAATGACACATTCCAAACGCCACGAAAACCAGTGAAGATGAACAAAAGTAGATCAAACCACCAACAGAGAGACCGATCGAGAACATGAACAGCACAACACGGACAGGAAGAGGTAGGGTGACAAACACTCCTTAAGTAGTGAGTCAGGGTGATCAGGAGACAAGGTACACCTGCACGGAGACAGGAGTAAGGCTGGAATCCTACTCATCCTCTCAGCACTTACACACTGACTTCACACAAAGAGCTGTAATGAAGAATGGACTCTGACCCATACACGTGTTCAGAGACTGGGAGAAAACCCAAAAGATTAACCACAAAAATAAACAAAGAACTAAAACAAAACGTAAAGCCAAATAAGACCCACTGGGGTTTGAACCCATGACGATCAGAATTCATAACTAATGAAGTCACATGAAACACACACAAAACACACTCACAGAGATGACATGGCTAAGCTAGCAGAACCCTAATTCCCTTTAATCCAAAGATTCCCTTTTAGGAGTTATAGATAAGATCTACTTTCTGAGAAAGACATTTACTTATTTTCTCTTTGAATCACATAGAGCAACGTTTATAAATATTCAGTTTAAGAAAACTGTTTTATTGCCAAGTAGGTTTACATGTACACTGAACAAAAATATAAACTCAACACTTTGGTTTTGCTCCCATTTTTCATGAGCTGAACTCAAACATCTAAAACACTTTCTATAAACACAAAATACCTATTTCTTTCAAATATTGTTCACAAATCTGTTTAAATCTGTGTCAGTGAGCACTTCTCATTTGCATAATCCATCACACCTCACATGTGTGGCATATCAAGATGCTGATTAGACAGCATGATTATTGCACAGGTGTGCCTTAGGCTGGCCACAATAAAAGGCCACTCTAAAAATGTTCAGTTTAATCACACAACACAATGCCACAGATGTTGCAAGTTCTAAGGGAGCGTGCAATTAGCATGCTGACTGCAGGAATGTCCACCAGAGCTTATGCCCGTGAATTGAATGTTAACTTCTTTACCATAAGTCGCCTCCAAACGCGTTTCAGAGAATTTGGCAGTACATCCAACCGGCCTCACAATCGGAGACCACGTGTGACCACACCAACCCAGGACCTCCGCATCCAGCATGTTCATCTCCATGATGGTCTGAGACCAGCCACTCAGACAGCTGCTACAACAATTGGTTAGCATAACCAAATCATTTCTGCACAAACTGTCAGAAAGCGTCTCAGGGAATCTCATCTGCATGCTCGAAGTCCTCATCGGGGTCTCCATCTAACTGCAGTTTGTCGTCGTAGCCGACTTAAGTGGGCAAATGCTCACATTCGATAGCGTCTGGCACGTTGGAGAGGTGTTCTCGTCACGGATGAATCCCACTGTTCAGGGCAGATGGCAGACAGCGTGTGTGGCGTTGTGTGGGTGAGCGGTTTGTGGATGGAGTGGCCCATGGTGGCGGTGGGGTTATGGTATGGACAACGAACACAGGTGTATTTTATTGATGGCATTATGAATGGACAGAGATACCGTGACCAGATCCTGACGCTCATTGTTGTGCCATTGATTGACCTCGACCATCACCTCATGTTGCAGCATGATAATGCACGGCCCCATGTTGCAACTTGGCACAGCCATTGAAGAGGAGTGGACCAACATTCTACAGGCCACAATCAATAACCAGATCAACTCTATGCCAAGGAGATGTGTTGCACTGCGTGAGGTAAATGGTGGTCACACCGGATATTCAATTTTTTGGATGATACGATCATTTGTCAGTTTTTTCTTACATACTTTTTTGAATGTATTTAGCCGCAGCAATAGGTAATTGGTTTCCTTGTTCATCCTAAAGTGTGTCTTCTGCTTCTCATCCTCCATCTTCTTCTTTTTCTTCGATGAGAAAGTAAAAATGGCAGAGAAAACATGAATCATTGTGTAAATGGACTCACAGATTTCCAAGTGCATTTTTAATGTTAAACTGTTGAAAAAAACCTAAAAGTTCTTACAAAATCTTTACATTTTCTTCATTACCTCCGCCAAGTGCGAAGCACAGAGAAGGTTATATTTTCCCTGTGTTTGTCTGTCTGTCCGTTACTTTCGTAAACGGTTTTCCAAAGTCTATTGGTCGTCATGTTTGTATGTTTGTATGTGTGTATGTGTGTTTGTGTACACGCTAGTCTCCTCAATTTTTGACGAGTCCACTTAAATTTTTTCTGTGAATAGTTTTTTGGACACAGATGAGACCATTCAATTTGGTGCAGGTAGGTACAAGATCAAAGTCACAAAAAATATAAAAAATCACAAGATTTCTTATCTTTAATATGGGGCAAAATTTCTAAAACTCATATCTCCATCAGATGTGATCGATTAGTTCAAGATTTTGCAGGATGATGTATGACATGCAACATCTGACCGAACATGATCCGGATCTGATCCAGACTGCTGACTCAGCAATTTTAAAAAATGAATATTGGAAATCCCATTTACGACTTTCAAAGATTCCTATACAGTTTAAATAAGTTTTCATTTCATTCAAATTTGGTGGATTGATGTCGGGGTGTGACCTCTATCAAAATGTCGAGTTTCGTACGGATTTGATCTAGAATGTTGATGTGGCAGCAGGTTGAAATTTTTAGATATCACCAGGATATCTTCATTCCACTTAAGTCCATCACGAGATACAGTTTGATCAAGATCTGGATCCTGATCCAGGTTTGAGTGTTAAAAAACCATGTTGAATGTACACCATCTTTGAGAGTCATTTCTACTGTTGTTTGTGGATTAATGGCTGTCAAATCTGGTTTGAGAAGAGTTCCGACATTAACCTACAACAAAAGTTCAAGTGTTTGTCATGCCATCTGCAGCTTTTGACATATGCAAAATTGGGCGTTTTCGAAATTCTGCGCTGAACGAGTGCTTTTATCTGTCTGTCTGTCTGTCTGTCTGTCTGTCTGTCTGTCTGTCTGTTAGCACGATAACTTGAAAAGTCAGGAACGGATCTGGAAGAAATTTTCAGGAAATGTTGATAATAGGACAAGGAACATGTGATTACGATTTTAAATTAATTGAAAAATACCACTCATGGAAATCACAATATGGGTGGATGTGCCTGGTCCTTTAATCACGGTGGCTTATGGGTAATGTAGTAGTAGTAGAGAAGTGCGTGCTGTAATCTTTAAATCACAATATGGGTGGAAATGAGCTACATGGTGGAGGTCTGCGCTCTCCAAGTGCTCTAGTTTGAACAGAAATTGAAAGTGAAGACCCTGTTGGGACAGTCGTTTACAAAGACTGTTTTTGCTAAATGGAGAAGTTTGGATTGAGTAACTGGAGTCGTTTCACCAGCTTCAGCTTGAAGGATACAATAACAACAAATGACAGGAATATGAATCACATCGGAGAGTTCTCTGCTTATAAAAAAGTCCACCATCTGCTCTGCTCCACATCTCATGGGCTTCAGACACTGACGCAATGTATGATCATAAAGCAACGGCTCAGAAAAGACACATTGTGCGCCTGCTGTTTCTGTTTATTAGCAGAATGGAGGATGAAGCTCTCGTGTCTGACGCACCTGCGACAGAAATCCCCTCGTAATCATTTCAACCTCCAGAAGAGTCTCCATCTTTGTGGTCAGAGATTTAGACGTAACCAATCAGCATCCATTACACGGAGGTTCTCTGAGCGCTTCGCCCCATCACTTCCTATCATGTGTGCAGCTCCAGCCATGAAGAATCCTGCCTGAGGCATCGTCAGAAACCCAAGGGGCTGCAGGACCGTGGAGACAGCACCAACTATTGAAAACACCTGTTTCTTCAGAGCATGACGTCCATTAATGAGGAGCATGATGCAGCAAGGAGACCAAGTCTGGCTGCGTTCCATCGATCTGGACGTTATTTCCAATAATTACTCGCATTATTTGTCTCATGGCTGGTTCATTTTGCGTGGACACTAAACCCCATGATGACATAATGCACTTTTTTAACAGAGCAAACTTTTTATTAGGTCTCCACGTGGAAAAAGAGCCTCTCATCATCCGTCATGCGCTGAGCAAATTGGACATAAAACTGGAGGAAAAGATCCTGCTTCCAAGTTATCCAAGCAGCTCAGATTCTGTTGTGTGTGACGATAGAGGGTATCCCATAATCCCTCAGTGCAAGCCATGATTGTGTCTGTCCAAGGACTTCACAGCAGTGAGAGTGACCAATGAAGAAGAACATTCTATGGGCCTGTGAGCGCCCCCTACATGAGGACAGGGTGTGTAATGCCTCACTTCATGCTCTTTCACTACAGTTACACATAATCAACAACAGACATGGGCAACGAGTGGCCCTCAGTCGGATTTTGTGTGGCCCCCAAAGTGAATATGACTCCAAATCATATAAATTGGACGAAAGACACAAAATTAACACAAAAATACAAAAACTTACTTCAAAAAATATATTAAATGAGAGAACAATATACAAAATGACAACAAAAACACACAATTAGACTCAAATAACACATAAAATGAGAGACTGATACCAAAGCAATACAGCAATATACAAAAGAATCCCCAAAACACACAAAATGACTTCAAAAACACATAAAATGAGAGAAAGACATACAATATGGCAATAACCCAATGTGACAACGAATATGCAAAACGACAACAAAAATAAACAAAATTACTCCGAAAGTATATGAAACTAGACAAAGATATTCAAAATGACAACACAAGTATGCAATATGACTCAGCAACAACAAAAATATTTAAAATAATTCCCAATACACACAAAAGACACCAACAACTCATGCATTGAAAAAAAAGGACACAAAAATGCACAAAAACACTCCAAAATCACACAAAATGACAAACTGACACACAAAGCAGCAACAAAAATACACAAAATGAGACCAAAAATACATGCAATGGAAGAAAGATATAAAAAATAGAAACAAAACCACATAATATGACAAAAAAAAACATGCAAATGCAAAACTAAAACAAAATTACACAAAATGACTCCAAAATACAAGGTTGTGGAAATAATGTTGAAATATGGAAAGTCAGGGCGTGTTATAAGTGTTTAAGTAAAAAAAATAAACATTACGTGGGTGATATACAGAGCGGTTGCTGCCTGACTTTGTGTCTCATCCCAAAATTTGAAAATGAAATGTAAAAAAGCAGCAATTTTAAATGAATAAATGACTAAATAGATGAATTTATGTCAGTTAGTTCAACAGATAAATTTATATTTGAAGTGCTGCCCCTTCTTTTTCCTTATATCTACTGAATGAAAGGAATCTGGATTATTAAATCTCAGATTGTGTAATCCAAATCCTCTGTAAACTCTCGCCCTCTTGGTTTTTTTTTCTTCTCTTATGGTTGATTTTCAGCTCCAGTCTATCTCACAGTGAATTATTGGCGTCGGGGGACACTCACCGACTTTCTCCGAAGTGTTGGAGCACGCTTGACATGCGCACAGAGACACTAAATCATTCCTTCTTTTCCCACATACCTGCTGCCGCCTCACACAACCCAAACACTCGTTCTTTCTGCTTCACGGAACATCTTGAAGATATTTAGAGGCTGATAAAGTCATGATTCAGATGTCAACGTCTGAGAGAACATGCACCAGTGAGATGTGCTACGGTTCATCTGGTTGATTTGTAAGAAAGTAAGAAAGTGGTCACAAAAACTTCACGTCAGAGTTAAATCCTACAACGCTCATTTCACCACATTTTACCATAACATTTTAACCACGAACCAAAGGAAGAAAATCAGCAGGTTTGAATATCAAAACTCTATCCTATTAAAAATGAAATAATTTATAAAAGAATCATATGTCGAAATAAATTCAGTATTAAACAATATTCAACCAAGTCACATTATGTGTTTTAAGAAAAGGTCTTTGACGTCATCATGCAATCTACAATTACATATTCCAGAATAAACATCTCATTTTAAAGCAATTCTCTCAAATTTAAAAACCATTACAAAGCTAAACAGTTAAAGAGCATTCAAATGACACCATTCAGTGCTTCTTCTCCTCATCACATGAATGAAGTTGAAGAATAGCAGATCAGTGGTTGACCTTGATGGAAAATCCAGAGTCTGGTCAGTTTGAGACGAGAAAAAATGCCAAGACCTTCAAAATGTGGCCTCTAGACCAAGGCTGCGTCCAAATATTTCCTCCTATCTCCTTTCCTATCCACTTTTCCTTCACCCCTGGAAGTGTTTGATAAGGAGCATTCCAATTGTCTTTAAGCTGAGGAAAGGAAGCTCAGTGCTTCCTTTATAACATCCTTTAGCCTAGGAAACACTGATGCATCCTTTACCAATGGAAACCAGATAATGCTGACACACAATTCCTTGCGGCGACAACATTTAAAGGGACACCCGAGCGCACACGGAAACTCACAATTACCGACAAGGGACAGAGATCATGTAAGTTATAACTTTAAATAATTTAAAACCCATTTATGATGATATGCAGACTTATTATCAGATTATAACTGACATAAAACAAACACTCTGAAAAAGGGATCAGAGACATTTTTAGCCACATTATGTTTTATTCAACATAATTCATATTTCTGGGTGGAAGGTGAGTGTGAGCAACCATTCTCAATGTGACATTCTTTTAGTTTCACTTTTGTTCCTTGTTGCCTGGTTGCCTCTTTTCCTTTGATTTACATTCAAACCTTGTGATTTTTGTGATTATAATTTATTCACAAGTGATGAAATCCAATCAGATCTCATGTGATCATGTGGTTTTATTGATCATTGATACACATCAAATCTGTCTGTGTTTTTTAAAAACATCTTCAATGGGAATTTAATCTTCAAAAAATGCATAAACTCTTATTGTTACTAAATACGTAACAAATTTAGTCGACTAAAATCTTAAAGGAATCCTCCACTGTTTTTACAAACATGGCCTAAAATCTTTGAAATGAACTTATTAGAAGATCTATGTCTAACAAAACACATTATTTTGCACCATATTCATTTATTACCTTTTTAAAAATGTAACTATTTTCCAGTTTTAGAGCCTGTGTTCCTCCATCTTGAAATCACGATTGGTGATGTCACACGGCCCCACTGTCTGTAAACATCCCATTGTTTTCTAATGGAGTTAAACATTCACCCTGATTTTTAGATCATTTAGCAGATTTTTAGATCATTTAGCAGATTTTTCAGTCAAAATAACAACTTGTGCTGCTTGTGGTTGCTCTAAAGATGTCGATGTAAACCTCTTTTTTTAACCAAAAGAGGGACAACGATTCCACCTCTGTGGTTTGGTAGTAGACAATGAAGCAGAGAATAAGAGCTCTCCTAAGGGACCTTTACTCTCCCTTAAACAGTGCACACGCTGTGGTTGCTGAAGCTAGCGAGTAAATCATGGACTGCTGAAGGACTCCCACCCTAAAGGACTTCTACCCTTAGGGTTTGTGGGTCTTCAACAGTCTGTGATTACTCGCTAACTTCAGCCATCACAGCGTGTCACTGCACACTAATGTGTTTTGTTAGGCATAGATCTTCTAAGAAGTACATTTCAGAGGTTTTAGGCCACATTTGTAAAAACAGTGGAGGATCCTTTTAATGTCATTTAGTTGACTAAAACTAGACTATAACTGAAATAATTTTGATGATTAAATTTATACTAAAACTAAACTTTAAAGGTTGGACAATCAATTACATTTTTTTAATTGGAAATGGGAAAAATCTCTTCTAAATTTGAGTAAAGGTTTTTGATGAGAGTGTAATATTTAATGTAGAACTATTTTTTGGTTTTTATGTCAGAACTCTCAGATCCAGAAACAAAAAATCATGAAGTAGGAAAAAGAAGTTTGAGATAAGGTGGAGCGTCGTAGACAGGTGTTTCTGATAAAGACCTCAGGCCCAGATGGAGTGAAGTCCATCCTGATCCGTCCCATGGTGGCGTTCCTGCTGAGAACAAAGCTGCTCTGCAGGAAAGCCCCCCACCCCTCTCTAAATGAGATAGGTCCGGTGAGCTGGTTTTTAGTCTCAGATCCTCAGAGAGCCACGGATTGGGTGACTGACCGGGTGGGTGACCCGGATATTGGAAACCCCCGGAGGAGGCCGATTTTAAAGTGTGAGAACATAAGTGATGGAGCATGTGGAGACTGAGACGTAGGAAAGGTAAGAATGTGAAAAAATCACCAAGGAGGAGCGTTCATCTTAGAATACAAGATCTTTGGCAGCAAGACACTGTGGCATTGGTAGAGTCTTAGGCTGTGTTTGAAATCTCATACTAACGTACAACTACTACACACTACACACTACACACTACACACTCAATAAATATGATTAGGATGATGAGCGTTCCCACTGAAGTATACTTCCAAGTTTCCCAAGATGCATTTGGAACCTACAGCATTAAAACCTGAAGCTCACTCAGGCTAATTATCTCTGATGATTCTCCACCTTTACTTTGAAAGTTCTGGAAACATTTGAAGTGAGAAAGTGACCAAGTAGAATATCAACATGTGCCCATTTGATCCATAAAACGCGCGTAGACACATTTCAATCACACATTTCTGAGATTTTCAGAGACCCTCCATTGTGTTACTTACAAAACTTCCTGTAAAATTCAAAATAAGAGCCTGATTTACAAAATAGTTTAAAAACTAATGGAAGACAAGAAGAGATGCTTTTATTTTGAGCTTGAAGCTGGTCCCAGGACTATTTCATGTTCCTCTTGCAATGCATAATGGGACAGTTGAGTATGACTAGTGTGAACACCATGCATACTTAAAAAATGTATCCATACAGTATACATCCGGGTATTTCTCACGTACTTCATTTTTTCATCTAATGTTTAGACGTCAGACTTAGTATGAGTTGTACGGTAGTATAATATTTACTACACAGCCAACGTCACGGAATTAAGAAAAGTTACTAAAACCTCAATGACATCATTCATAGAGTAAAACTGGGCTCAGAGACACACGTGGTTTTAAACTAGAGATGTTTTATCACAGCAGGGGCCACACGAGTGCTCCAAGAGCCAAAGAACTGACCAATCAGAATGTCAACAAAAGGAAAAACAATGGTTATGTTTGTTTTTTCCAGTTATTTTGTGTATCATTGTTGTTTTTCAATCAATCAATCAATCAATCAATCAATCAATCAATCAATCAATCAATCAATCAATCCTGTGTGAATGGGTCCTGGTTCTGTTAGTTATCTTTAAGAAAGATGGAATATTTACTTTAGGATCTGTGTTAATGAGTTATTAAAAATATTATTATTGATTATTAATGAGTCATCGTCTCTGATCAGAGCTTTGCCTGAACCCAGTTTGTGTTTATTAACTGGACTTTACAGGAATAGATGGACAATGTTAGAACCTGTAACTATGGTGAGTATATCTATAATATGTTATAATGTTATAATGTTACACTGCTGGGTTTGACACAGACTTTAGGGCTGGTGTTAGTTACTATATATATATATATATACATATATATATATATATATATATATATAATATAGTTCAGGAGCCAAATTTGGACCAGTTTGACCTCAAGCGGGCCGTAAAGTTTAGGTGAAGGGGAACTTTAACATTATTGTCCCCTAGTTTTTAATATCAGTTCAATTCACTTTTGTTACCAATGTTTGTGTAATTTAGAGGAATTTGTGCAATTGTTTGTGAGAAATTGCAAGATATGTTGAAAAATTCTTTCCACAATTTGCAAATAAAAAACACTGCATTCGTGTGATATAAACAAAGAACAAATGCAAGACCCCAAAATGTTGTGGAGTTGGTTAATTTGAGATTTCTGGACAACTGGATTTTTTTGGTAATGTACACAAAATTCCATGTTTCCTGTCATTTTTACTTTCTCCCGTGGGCTGAATTGGATCCTCCAAAGGGCCGTATTTGGCCCCCGGGCCTTGAGTTTGACACATGGTGGTTTAGGTCCACTAAGATCAACCAGATCGGTCCCTGCAAGATATTCACTTTAAATTTCCTTTATTTTGTAACCAATTTGTATTCACTTTGGGGAAACTGCAGGATTTTGGAAAAAGTGAGTCGTTCTAATATTGAGGAGTTTCATAGAATGTGTGTATTTGGACTTTCTGAGATATCAATAACTGGATTAATTTACACAATGATTCATGTTTTATCTGTCATTTCTTACTGTGGGCCAAATTGCATGCTTTAAAGGGCCGGATTTGGCCCCCAGGCCTTGACTTTGACAACTATAAGTCCTTCAAGGATCACCATTGTTGTGCGAGGAAGTTGTTCATATTATTATCCCACCTCTCATGTAGAACCTCAGGCTCACTCCTGTGTATTGTTGAATATATTTTGTAATTTTGTGACTAAAATGAATCTTTAATGATAAAGACTTTTACTTTGTTCTTTAAAATCTACTGTAGAAACAAGATGAAAAGCAAGTGGCCCCTAAATAACTTATAGTCCAACACTATATCTACGTACGTAGTGTAAACGTAAATGTGAAATATAGAATAGATGTAAGTGGATGAGATGGATCCAACGATGACGGTGTGGCATGTTTCCAGCCTGTTGTTGGCTGAAATCAGAGCTCAGAAACATGGAGACAGGTGTTCTCTCTGCTCTGAACACTTTGGACTGTGTGGACTCCGTCAGCTGGTGGGAATAAAACACCAGCGCTGTGGATTTCTCACGTTTTCAATGGAACTGCCACCAGCTGCGTGATGTCATTTGTCCTTTAGCTTTGATTGGCCGGCGAAAGTTAGCTCTGCAAATCCCCAAATATTTGGAGTCGTTTTGTGTGTTCGAGTGTGGAGCGTGTTTTAAAATGAAGGAAAGAAAGAGAAAAATGCAGCCTGTTTTCTACACTTGTGCTTTGATTAATGCGCATTATCCCACATAGATAAATGAATAAGTCATTAGAAATTAAAGTAAATATTTAATAATTTTGTCCTTACAGAAAATACAAGAAAGTATACATTAATTAATACAATTTGGGTTGTATAAAGGAGCGGGAATATTAAAAAACAAGTAATTTCATAAAACTGATGCTGACATTTTAGATCCGGGGTTCTCAACCTTGGGGTCGTGAGACACTGTGAGGGGGTCCCCAGATGCAATGAAGAGACTAAGAATATTTTCAGAACAATTAAAGCTCATTTTTGCTTATTTTTACCCTTTATCTGCAACTACACCAAACTTGTCATATTTAATCTATTTTCATCACATTTTTTTTGTCATAATTTTCCTTCTTTTAATGCATTTTTGTAACATAACTCCTATTTCTGACACTTTTCCATCAAATTTCAATGTCTTTTCTGCACATTTATTCCACTTTCAAGACATTTTCAGCACTTAGAACTTTTCCACCTATGTCACATATTTTGACCCATTATTGTCACTTTTAACCTCTTTTCACCATATTTCATGAGTATTTTTGCCAATTTAACCACATTCACTATTTGTCATGCCCATAATTTCTCAGTTTAAACTAATTATTCCAACCTTTTAAATGACATTACCCAAATTCCCCCTCTCCCAATTTCTGCTACATTTAGCTCAATATTAAAACTTTGAACCCCTTTTACCACTTTTTTGTTCATTTCTGTCCACTCTAATTTGCAACTTTTAATTAATTTCTGTGGTTTTTAAAATCCCATTTCACCACCTTTTCCACCATTTTTTGATCACTTTAAACATATTTTATTTCTGATTAAAACCAGGATTTCCATCTTTAAGATGATTATAATAATAATATAAAACGTTCCTGGATAACAGTGGATATTATTCAGATGAATTAATAAATGTGTTTATCACAGACTCATAGAACAATGGACCATCATTTTACTGACTTTATGGATGGACCGCAAAAATCTCTCCTTTATTCCCCCTTATAGATGGTCCTGTCTCCACATGACTGTTCTTCAATGTTCATGTCTGTGTTCAACCACCTTCATCTACAGTGGGGGTCCCCGCTTTTTGGAACCTTTATATAAACCGTTGGTTTATATGATGCAAAAATATATTTTCTCAACTATTTTGCTGATATTTATGGTTTGGGCTCAATGATAAGATTGCATTTATTTTGCTGTTCTTTTTTCTTTTTAATATATGAAGGGCTGAAAAATCTGTAAAGCCTTCATCTGAGCACACATGCCTTCTGTAAATCACCTTTTCTAATGCTTGTCACATAAAATGTTACTCTGACTGTGGGCTAGAGAGCGCGTCCCCCCCACCCATCCATCCGTCAATCCTTGGGGTCAAACGCGCCGGCTGGTTCGTGTCTGAATGTGAGTTTGAGCGCAGCAGCAGCAGCTGCAGCTCCTCCATGGGCTTCACCTGCACTGGCTCATGGGCACGAGCCAGGGACGCATTCACAAAGATTTCACGGAGACGTTTCTGAAGCGATGTGTCGGACTTACGGGGCTGATAAAACAACATTCTACTGATGTCTGAACAACACTATTAAACAATGCTGAGCTAATCCCTGGGTACGGCCCTGCAGAAAGCTGAACCACAGCCATGACAGAGGAAAACAGGAAGCTGTGGTGTTCACTGTCCTGGATCTGAGTCACTCAGAAACAGTGTGAAGCCATTTTAAAAGAGTCCTCCACTGTTTTTACAAATGTGGCCTAAAACCTTTAAAATGTACATATTAGTAGATCTATGTCTAACAAAACAGATACACCATATTCATTTTATTCACTTTTAAAAATGGGACTACTTTAGTTTTAGAGCCTGTGTTCCTCCATCTTTAAATCATGTGATCGGTGATGTCACATGGCCCCACTGCCTGTAAACATCCCATTGTTTTCTATAGACCTTTTTCACAACAACCGGAAGTAGCACCTTTTGTTGCCGTGTAACTTCCTGTTATTGCGAGTTTAAGGGAAAATGGCTCGTTTTTTGACAACGTTGCTCAACTTACCAGTTTTTTAATTCGTTGATGCGGAGGCAATCGCAGCGGCGAATACCCAAACAAATCAACTTGATTAGGTGTATAAGTTCTTCCATGAAGAATATATCCACAGCTATCAAGACAAGAAAAGAAGTAGCTTTGTGAACTAACCTCTATCTACAACATATAATAAAGAAACCTAATTTAGTCTGCTAAAATATTCACAATGTTCTAAGAGAGACATGTTATAGACTTTTAAATTATATTTTAACATTCTGATACATTCTTATTTACCTGTGGGTAGATGTGCCTTAGCAGCTTTAGCATGGCTAGCTTGTTGTGAGAGGACAAGATGCCGTTTATGAGCCCTCTCAAAGGCTCAAAATTATTCCAGGGAAAGAGAAATGAAACAGCTCCACTTTGAAGGCGTCTGATGGTGACTGGATCCGCTGACTAAATCCTCCTGAGTGAAGTGCCGGTGTCGTATACAGATTCCGGACCTTCATCACTGCTAACTGCTTATAGATCCACTGCCTCCTTTGGTCTGGGTCCGTCGGAAAAGCGTGGTTAGACAGGTACAGCTGTTTTCTTGCCCCACAAGAGCAACCAGGTACAGAACAAGAGCAACCACGCCAAGACCAAGCCGTTTTTGTCACTGCCTAACGCTAAAGCTAAAGCCACGGGAAGTTCTTGCACACCACTTCTGGTTTAAAATGCGTACGTGTGAAAAAGGTCTATTGGAGTGAAGCATTCAGCCTGATTTTTAGATCATTTAGCAGCTTTTTGGATCATTTACACTTTTGTTGAATGATAAAAACAGTTGTGACAGAGAAGAAGAGCTCTCCTAAGGGACTAACACGCTCTGGTGGATGAAGATAGCGAGTAAATCACTGACTGTTGAAGACTCACAAACCCTGAGGATAGAAGCCCTTTTGGTTGAGAGTCCTTCAACAGTCTGTGATTTACTCGTTAACTTCAGCCACCAGAACGTGTCAGCACACTGTTTAAGGCAGAGTAAAGGCAAAGTGTAACATCTTAAATCACATGATTTCAAGATGGCGGTACTCCAGTAGTCCCATTTTAAAAGTTAATAAAACAAATATGGTGCAAAAAATTTGTCATGACATGTCAAAGGTTCTAGGCCACATTTGTAAAAACAGTGAATGATCCCTTTAAGGACCTGGAGATGCTTGAAAACAAGGAACTAATTAAATATTTCTACAGAAGACGCTGTTCTGTGTTAGAAATGTGCAGTTTTTTTGGTCATTGATGTCTGCGCTTCCACGTGTTTTAAATTCTCACACGTTACTCATCAACGCCAAAAATGACAAAGCGCCTGTAATCTGTTTTTATCTTTTAGGGAGCAGCCATCGATGTGCAGATTAATAAACTATATTTGTGTGAAGAATCGGTTGGTTTTAAATATTTACGCTATATGCGTCATCCAATCAGATCTTGGCTCTGGAAACCCCGCCCCTACAAAGTCCCTGGTCTTTTGTTGTGTTTTTTTTTTTTTTATGAGAATGTGCGTCAGATCACGCCGTCCATTTATCGTGCACACACATTAGACGCTGATTGACAGGACATGATTAACACAAAGATCTGCACAGTCGGTGTGTGGAAAACGAGTAGAGAAATGAAGATGAACATGAAAACATTTAAAACACACAATTAATTTGATAAAAAGTGTCTTTTCTCAAGATTAATTCTTGAAAAAGATTGACAAAAATGCAACAAAGTGTGAGTCATTTTAAAATGTCTTTATTAATCCATCTTTTATATCCACCTTCATCAACTTTTCCAGCCTGTGTGATTGTCTAAAGCAAATGTGACAAACTCATGGCCCAGGGTCCAAACCCGGCCTTTTGGTGCATCCATCTCGGCCCACAGGAGAAAGTAAAAATGACAGCGAAAACATAAATCATTGTGTGGATAAAACTCAACAAAATTTGCAGGGGCTCACAGATTTTCCGGTGCTTATTGCATTATTGCAATCATTTTTAATCAGAAACTGTTGAAAAAACTCAAAATCCTTGAATTTTCCTCAAATTATTACAGAATATTTCCCTTATTTAAATAGAAATTGGTCACAAATCTAGGAAGTTTAAAGTGAAGACCCTGATGGCTCTGATATTTATGACTTTTGTTGCATATCAGAATTTATATGTATACTTAGAAGCAGGGGCGTAGCACCACATTTAACAAACCATCTTGTTGGGCCCCAAATGTATATTATGTTTTTTTTTTTTTCCGCTATAGCATGCTTGCATTATTGTATAAGCTTTATTTTTCTTCTTCACAATAACCTAATGACTCCACATCTATTGTTTGCTATATTTTAAGTGTTTTTTAATATTGTGTTTGTGACATACTTTTGCTACATTTTAGTGGCTATTTTTTTTTTTTTTTTTTTTTTTGAAATCTGGTCAATAAAAGGTAAATATAGATTGATCGGGATCATGGGGACACTCTGGCCACATACTTACGACTTGGTGGCAGCAAAATCTAGTCTTAAAAATCATTTTTAAAAATAATTTTATTTCTAATTAAGATTTGATGTGCAAAATGAATGTTACCGTAATTTAAATGCTCCAGAGTGCACATAGTTAACTTCAATTGTATAATATATTACCTAAAAATGATGTGTTTTAAAGCTCACCTTCCGTTTCTTGCATCCACGGTTCAGACTACCAGCCACAGCGCTGCAGAAGCACATGTGGGTCGTACCAATTTACACTGTTTTAAAGGGGGTGGTAGCTAGAGCCCTGAAGCAGAAATGAATCATTGTTTTTAAGGGACTCAAAACACCCTCTTTGTTTGTCCTTCTTCTTGTTGTGTACACTAGTTAAAATTACCACTCCTCTGTTATTCGTGAACGGATCAGGCTGAAACTTGGTAGCTATAATCCATGGATGTGTACGCATCGACAATCGGAGCACAATTTTCGAGTTGGGGGCCCAGAAGAAAGAAAAAAAACCAAAGTTGATTTCTAATTTATTTGCAAGTCAAATATTACGAAGATTGGTGGAACCGAATCATTTGCACATACTAATATATAAATGGGACCTATTAACAGCCTGGGCGCCAGGGGGACCCCTTGTTGCCCCATTCTTCAAATGGCTACTCCAGCTTTAGTACGTGTTACATCAGATTGCAGTTTGGTATGAATACTCTGTGAATGAATATGATGAGACGCTCTGAGCCCTTTTGTTGAAATGGGGCCCAGGGGCCCACCCCTCATTTCTGGTAATTTCCAAATTTATGGAAACATAGACATGTGATATATCATATCCAAGGTAATTCAACGTAGATTACGATTATGCCTCACACATTTTGATTAGGGGCCCCCACCCCTCCCTTTTTTTTTTGGCATTTTCCATTAAAGTTGTTTTCTCATTTATTTGTGAGTCAAATATTGTGGTGGTACCGAATCACTGACACATACCAATACCTGAAAGGGGCCCATTACTCCGTATGTGCCACTGGGGCGCCAGGGGCCCCCCGGGAGCCCCATTTTCCAAATGACTACTCCTCCGTTAATGCTCATTGAATCGGGCTGTAAGTTGACATGGATATTCTATGAGCGGATACCAAGAGCCTCTTGGAGACTTTTTTACTCGGTGGAGCTGAGTCATTTGATTGAGTTCTCGGTAACGTGGGACGTGCTATTTGGAGCAGAGACGTTCCTAGGGTCCGGCCGTAGTTTATCCAAACTTGTTAATGCAAAACTGTGCTTGACAACCAGCTTATTTTCACACAGGGCCCTTTTCATTCCAATATAAAAAATCTAAAAATGTTTAAAATGCATTTCGTACATCTCTGCGGCCTTGGGCCCTGGGTACTTAGTACACTTTACCCCCCCCCATAAAATTTGTGGCCCACTTTGGGTCAAACTGCTCTGTGTTTAACCCCTGAACTAAAATGAGTCTGACACCCCTGATTCAAAGGATCCAACAAAAGACTGAAAGGTTTACAGACCTTCAAAATAAAGCGTTATAAAATCAACACAGTTGCAGATTCAAAAATAAAACAAATTCTAATATTTTCTGATGAGATGAATGCTTATGTCTGAACAATTACAAACACCCCGACATCCCTGAACGCCACATTGACACCAGTTTGCCTTTGTTCATAAAAAGAACCAAACTCAGCTGCAGCTTTTTTTTTTTTTTTTTTTTTAACTGTCCAATAACTTTAAGAGGAAACTGTAAACGTTTGAACAGATGTCGTGTTTACCACAAACACACATTTACACAGTTTGTAAGTCAGATTAACTTTTGGGGTTGATTTTAAAGATATTTTTTTGGTTTAAAGTTACATTAATAAACTGGATATTAAAACCTCCTTTGGTATTGAAACACATGACAAAGTGAATCAATCTCTGTGTGAAACTGTGTGTGTGTGTATGTGTGTGTGTGTGTGTGTGTGTGTGTGTGTGTGTGTGTGTGCATGTGTGTGTGTGTGTGTGTGTGCATGTGTGTGTAATCCCTCACACCTGCCACACAAACGAATGCCAAGTTAAATTTACAACCATGTGCAGAGAGCCAGTGGAAAACAGTTTGAGTTTTTAGTGTCTCTGTGATATTTGGACCTAATTACTATTAGGTTACATTACATTTAGTGGTAATCCTCACACAATTATAATGTACTCGCCTCAGTGAAGGAAAACCTCCAAAGATTCAAGCTGTTACTGTTATATAATAATGGCTGTGTTATATACATGTGCATGTGATGTAACTTTGTGTGACTATGTATAATAAATAAAACCCCAAATGTCTTATTATCTCACTTTGTCAACCAATGAGGACAGAGGTGGGCAACTGGTGGCCCAGGGGCCAACTTCTAAACATTTTTTCATTCTTTTTATTGTTTCATATTTTTGTTCATTTTTTCTTTTATTATTTTTAAACAAGTGAAGTAGGAACAGGATGATGGAAGGGGGTTAGGAATTCAGGAAAATAATCAACTTTATTTTTACTTTTTTAAATATTATATCATTATATTATTGATAATTAATGTATATCTATCTATAAAAGCAAGAAACGTCTGTGTGTGTGTGTGTGTGTGTGTGTGTGTGTGTGTGTGTGTGTGTGTGTGTGTGTGTGTGTGTGTGTGTGTGTGTGTTTGTGTGTTTGTGGAGCGAATATCTCCCCGACGCAGTATCTGATCGACCTGAAACTTTGTCGACAGCTTCCAAATACCCCGATTTGTTTTATTCCTGGTCTATTCGATGACATGTAATATTTTAGTATAATATAGAGCAGAGATGTGGGTGAGCAATCAACAATATAAAACCTGACTTTTCTCGCCTTCTCTGATGCAAAATAATCAATGACATTATTATACGACTTTTTTCATGCATTTGTATGATTGATGTTGATGATGGAAAGTCTAGAGAGATGTTTCTCATGTGACATCATGCACATCCAGCACTTTTTAATGAGCTACAGCGTCTGCTGTAAAATGACTCACTTGGCAATGTTTCACTTTTAAATACTTTGCAGTTTGAAACGTGTCATTAAATCACAGTTGGTCGTCACATAATAGCTGTAGAGTTAATGTGTTGAAAACACTTTGGAGGAAATGGATGAATGTTATCACAGATAAAAGTGATTGTATCTAGTCTGAAGGTCACATAATCCACATTCATGTTAGTCTTTAGAATAATGATTAATCTGAGCATTAACAGGAAACAACAAAGGCTTTTGTCTTTATTTATGTTTTGTATGTTTTTGATGTATTTTTATATGTTTCTGTTATTTTGGAGTTATTTTGACAATTTTTATATCTTTTTTTTTTTCTACAGTCATTTTGAGTATTTTTTATTTTTGTAATCATTTTGTGTATTTTGGTCATTCTTTTATGTGTTTTTCAGTAAATTTGTATTTTTATTTTGTGTATTTTTTTGTACTTTTATCATCATTTTGCATGTTTTTATGTTTTGGGAGCAATTTTGTGTAATTTTGCTTTATTGTGTATTTTTGTTATTTTGCAGGTTTACTACTATTTGCCCATGTTCTGTTTTATGAATTAGTGACAACATAGCAAAAAATAATAAATTTAATGTTTCAAAGCGTTTATTGTCACATGTAAAGTAAGAAACACGTTTGCGGAATGCCTTAACACATTTTTGAAGATCAAGTGTAAATATGAAAGAAAATAACTGTAGTTACATAAATGTGCAAATAATGCACTTCAATAACAAAAAAAATCGAATAATATAATATAATAGATTTAGAATATGTAAATAAATAAATGTTTATTATAATAATACATTATTTTTAATTATTATTTAGTTTTTGCAGACGTTAATCAGAGGTTTGTTTTTGGAACACACACACACACACACACACACACACAGTGTTACGGTGATGGTGGTTGTAGAGCTGATGATGGACCGTGTGTTGGTGCCAAACAGCTCGTCCTCTTCTCACCACATGTGGCGTTCGTCTCCATTCACGTGATGACTGATATTATTACTGTTTGGACTACAGAGCAGAAACATGTTGAAGGATGAGTCTGTAGATGATGTTAATGAGTCAGAGACTTTAGGGATGTTTTAACGACACCCAAACACACTTTTAAACATTTTTCTAAAGTGACATGATAATGATTTAATTCCTGGTGCAAAGGTTGGATTAACAAGTCCTCATTGTTTATAACCAGGCGTGAACACATGACCGTAGTTTAGTTTAGTGTGGATCAAAGAAGAACACTATAGGTGCAGACGGACATCTCAACACCAGCTCAATCAAACCAGGATTAAACTAAAATTCAGACATTGAGCTGAAGCACATCCAATGAAAATAAAAACAACTATAAAAAGGTTTATGAGGACTGGTATGCAGACATGGAGTAGTGAGGAGGAGCAAGTGTAGATGTTTGCAGAATCGCACCGGAAAAAAAAAGTTCATTAACGCGTAAACTCAAGGTGCAGGGACCAAATCTGGCCCTTTAGAGCATCGTGTTTGGTCCACAGGGTAAAGGAACAACAGAAAAAACATAAATCATTGTCCCTCCAAATACACAAATCTAATGAATTTCACAATATTTGCATGGATCACAGTTTCCCCAATGATTATATCACATGATTGTAGTCATGTGATCTCCAATTGTTTGAGGAACTTTTAATTTTCCAAAATCCTGCAATTTTCCTCAAATTTTTTGACAAAA
Organism: Gouania willdenowi; assembly: GCF_900634775.1. Lineage (NCBI taxonomy): Eukaryota > Metazoa > Chordata > Actinopteri > Blenniiformes > Gobiesocidae > Gouania > Gouania willdenowi. The sequence goes on along the minus strand of NC_041064.1, from coordinate 35,155,290 downwards.
TTTTTTTCAAACTAAATAAAAATTAGTAACAAAATCAGGGAAATTAAATTAAAGATCTTGTCGTGTGGTTCTCAAACTCAAGAACCCCCTTCTCTTATTTCAGAATCAAACATTTTGCTCATATATATATATATATATACAGTATATATATGCATATACATGTTGCAAGCAGAGCCAAATTAAGCTACAAAATTGATCATCCAACAAGTGTAGACTTTATTATTCAAAATGTTAGAACAGCAGATGTTTGTTCATAGACTAACAAACATTATGTTGTCTCAGATTAAATACATGTGAGGAAATGAGCGGAGCTTTATCAATTTCTTCTCCATCTGTAGTTTGTATTAAGGGATGAGCCATGTTGGATGAGCCCTGTAGGATGAACCATGTTGGATGAACCCTGTAGGATGAACTATGTTAGATGAACCATGTTTGATGAACCGTGTTGGATGAACCATGTTGGATGAACCCTGTAGGATGAACCCTGTAGGATGAACCCTGTAGGATGAACTATATTGGATGAACCATGTTGGATGAAACGTGTTGGATGAACCATGTTGAATGAGTCATGTTGAATGAACCAGGTTGGATGAACCATGTTTGATGAACCATGTTGGATGAACCCTGTAGGATGAACCATGTTGGATGAACCATGTTGGATGAACCCTGTAGGATGAACTATGTTGGATGAACCATGTTTGATGAACCATGTTGGATGAACCCTGTAGGTTGAACTATGTTGGATTAACCCTGTTGGATAAACCATGTTGGATGAGCCATGTTGGATGAGCCATGTTTGATGAACCGTGTTGGATGAACTATGTTGGATGAACCCTGTAGGATGAACCCTGTAGGATGAACTATATTGGATGAACCATGTTGGATGAAACGTGTTGGATGAACCATGTTGGATGAACCCTGTAGGATGAACCCTGTAGGATGAACCATGTTGGATGAACCATGTTGGATTAACCCTGTTGGATAAACCATGTTGGATGAGCCATGTTGGATGAGCCATGTTGGATGAGCCATGTTGGATGAGCCATGTTGGATGAAACGTGTTGGATGAACCATGTTGAATGAGTCATGTTGAATGAACCAGGTTGGATGAACCATGTTGGATGAGCCATGTTGGATGAGCCATGTTGGATGAGCCATGTTGGATGAGCAGGTACAAAGTAAGGAACCTCTTGTTTCAGAGGAAACACACAAACTGTTTAGTTGTGACCACAGCTGGTGAACACACACACAAACATGTTTGTTTGATTAAACAGGAAGTGGATCTGTTTGAATACAGGAAGTGGATCTTTGACTTTCATCTTATTATTTATGACATGTTGTGAGTCTCTGAACAAAACCATAAACAGTAAAAGAAAAACACATGTAGATACGGTATAATATTACACAATAGTAAACAGGAGTTACTCAGTTATCTGTGCAGAGGTTTGGACTTTTATTGTGAAAAGCTTAAAGCAGATTTGGGTGCAATCAAAAGGAGTCGAGTTGTCTTTTTAACGTCACATTTTTTTCCATTTGTTGCTCAGTAACTGTGTGTAGAAGTAATAAAAAGTGCTTCCATGTGCAGGGTTAATGATATTTAGGATGATTGTTATTAATTAATAATACTAATTTTTACTGTTTATTATTTACTGATGGTCCCACTTTCTATTATTTCAAAGGTACAAAATAAATGTATAGTTTTTTTTTTGTTTTATCCTGTGGGTTTGTGTAAATATTAACCTTTTTTTTCTGTTCTTCTTTTTAAATGTTTTAAATGAAGATGAATGATTATATTTATATGTTTATCACCCCCTGAAATGTTGTCCCCACCAAAACAATCCCATTGTAAACACATTTTTTAAACTTTAAACTACAAATCACATTGTTTAACAAAGTTAGCAATTTAAATATTTTTGGCTATTATTACTTTAACTTTGTTATTCTATTGTAGTTTTTATTTTGAAAAGAGTAATTTAACGATAGAAGTTTACTTGAAAAGGAGATGAATTATACATGTAATTATGGGAACTGATAGGATGGTTAGCGTTAGTTATTGATGGAGTGTTGTCGCTACGATACTGAAAAATCACTAATGTCGTTATAAACACTTTATTTTAAGATTGTAGTTTTATTTCAATCCTGCCTGATTTTTTACTTTTCTTATTATTTAAAATGAGCTACAGTATGTTAAGGTTTTCTTTCATTCAGACTTTTTTCAGGAAATTGACTTTGATCGACATGTTTTGACTGTCATCTGCCAGTCTTCCTCAGGGGCGTCTGCTGATTGCTTTGATGTGTGTCCTGATCTCGATGCTTTGTTGATCTAGTGTTTGTGTTTGTTTTCTTCTGTCCCCATCATTGTTGTTGTCCTGGTCCATGATGTGATTTAGTATTCTGCCGATGTTGCAGATTTGAGACGTTCCTGTTGTGCCTTTCCTTTTCCTGTCCTTATGAGACGTTCTACTGTTTCCTTTTCACAGCTGGACGTCTCATAAGGACAAAGAATGAAACCATCGACATCTGGAAGCAGAACTTTAACATCAACATAGATGAGGGAACATTTTCCCTCTCTACGGTGGACATTTTAGGACATCTTCAGGTCTCAGAGTGAGGTATCATCAGGTACAGTGACGTGCAGTCAGGGTAGGCAAGGTAGGCAGTGCCTACCCAAGGGTGAATTAATATTTTGATGATTTGTTTTAATGACAATACAATTATAAATGATTTATTTTTCAATTTCCGATAGCCTACAGTACCTATAAGTTTGAAAGTGTCAGCATTTTGTGCTTTTTATAACCCAGGAGGAGGAGGCCACACCCCCTGCTGCTCTGCCTCTGTTCTCATAGCGTGTTTTTATGTGTTTGCGCATGCACAGTCAGGTCCCCAAGATGAAAACCATTTATGTTTAAAGGCAGCTCTCTACGCTGCCTTTAGACGTAACCGTGCTATGATAAATGCTATACGTAAGTTCACAGTGCATTAGTGAATAGATGCCACGTGACCTCTGCTGCTACGTTCTCTAGCTAGTGGGCGGGATAACACTACAGTCAGGATGACAGAGCTAGAGACGATAAAGAAACTTTTTTTTGAGGAAGAACGTCAGCTTTTAAAAGATGGAGACCAACACCTGAGTTACCAGACCTTCAGCAAAGGTAAGGTCAGAACATTGTTGGTATTTGATACCATGAATGGAACAAAAGGAAGGATTGACTTTGTGGATGCTCCTCACTGAGGCTGTTCTGAGTTGTGGTTGTTGTCATTTTCTCCGTGTTTCTGTGTTTCCAACACAAACAACGCATGTGCTGTCGTGTCATGAGATACATCATGTTGGGAGAGTATGGAGGCTATATTAAATAATTGTTTATGTTTCTTTAATGGTGTTTATGATGTTGATTTTCTTAGATGTCTAAATGCTTGTTCATGTGGATCTTGTTGGGTTTTTTCTTTCTTATTATGAATTTTATATTTTGATAAGCGCATTGAGATGACTTTGTTGTAAATTGCGCTATACAAATAAAGTTGAATTGAATTGAATTAACACTTGCCAGCAGAAACATATTAAATTGTCATTGGTGGTCTCGATTTGGAACGCCCTGCCTACCCAACCCTAGTGGTCACGGCACGTCACTGATCAGATATGAGGAAAACCTCTGCCATTGGTCAGACCAAACGGCGTCAAATGACACATCCTCAGGCTTCAAAATAAAAGTCTTCAGACTCAGCGGCCTCCGTCCCTAAAACACGACATGGTGTGAAAGTGCACATGAAGAAGAAAGTTGAAAAGTCGTTCTTTCCTATAATTTCTTAAAAGTGAAAATTAATCCACGTATTGTTTGATTAATAAATTCATATGAAACGTTGATATATCTGAACATTTAAAAATAAATAGAAAATAACAGCTTTCAAATTTACTCTCATATCCAAAACAGCACATATTGATGATGTCATGTGTGTTTCTTCAAAATACACGATGTCAAATTGCAATTTACGTGCTAGATCTGTTCAGTCTGACAACTTTTATTTTGAAGCCCGAGGCTGCGTCATTTGACGGCGTTTCATCTCATCGCCGATACCTGAGGATGTCCTAAAATGTACGCCATACTCCTGGGACTCTCTCCTCAAGAGAACATTGGGCGACAGGGAACTCATTAGGACACATCAAAGTGATCAGCACAGACGCCTCTGAAGAAGACTGACAGTTGGCAGTCAAAACATGTAAGGAGATCAAAGCAAATTTCCTGATTTTTTAAAAAATAGGTATGATTCAAAAGGAAGACATAATGAACTTGCTGCAATTATTTGAAAATGAGCTTTAAAAATGAAATATTTTTATAGTAGCAGTGCCGTGAATAATGAGATGCTCCTCAGATGTGGAATATTATATTTTTGTTTTTTTTATTTATTTTTTTATCTCTGGTGAGCGAGCTGCAAGCCTTAGCATGTGTAGGCTACAAAGTAGGCTCAGTGGGAGCTATCCAGTTACAGTGTGTGTGTGTGTGTGTGTGTGTGTGTGTGTGTGTGTGTGAGTGCGTGTGTACAGCAGCAGGTGGAGCATTTGTTGAGTGGAAAATGGCCTCTAAAGCTCCTCTATCACCTTTCTCAGTGACAACATTTATCGCAGTGATGTCGTGGGCCACTACACCCACCACCTCCCACTACACCCACCACTCCACTCTTCACTTTTCAGGCTTTACAAACTGTTTTTAGAGTGATAGAAGATAGATGCATGGCAGCATGTGAATGCCCTTCAACAGATGGTCACACATGCTTTTTACAGTTCCACGTTTCTTTTCCAGCCCCCACTGCGGCCGAATGTGACAAAATGCAAAGTGGAATCCGCCGGCCCCTTCGGTCCAGAATTGGCCCTCAGAAAGAAGCATGTGAGAGGCCCGATGGCATGTCCTTCGCGGTCCGGGCGAGCTTGGCTGACAGCTGCGATGTTTATAGGCCGGCTTCGATGACAGTCGGGGGGAGGGCGGCTCGGCTCTTTTCAGACAGGAATTAGGTTTGTCATCAGATTCTAAAATCCTTGTGATTTATGACGTTTCCACTGCTGTGTTCCCCTCCACCCCCGTGACCCCCGCCGACAAACACCCAGCAGGGAGACGATGACATTCGGCAAAACACTTTGTTTGTTTACCTCTTACTTTCACGGCAAAGGATCGGTTTCCAATGCGACGCTCGTACGACATCACATTTTATCCGACACATTGTTCAGCTGTGGAAGAGATTTGACTTGTTTTAGCCTCGAGCTGGAAAACAAACTGTAAAATAAAGAACTATGGAAAGAAATATGTGTTTTTTTATTATCAAACAAAAAATATAATGGATTTAAAATAATAAAAAAAAATACAAAACTATCATTACTTATTTAAAAAAAAAAAAAAATGCTGGTTTTGTTTACAAATCAAAAATTAGTTTGAATCAAACTATACATTTGGTTAATGTTTCCTGAAGTTTTGATTGCGTTGTTCAAAACTGACCAATAAAAAGGCTTTTAGCATCGTCTGTAGGAGGCCCCGCCCACAAGCTTGAACTTGAAACTCAATCAAAACTTCAGGAATCATAAACAAAATTATTAATTTCATGAGAACTAAATTTTGATTTGTAAACAAAACCAGTAATTAAAAATAAAAAAATAAAAAACAATAGTAATGATGGTTGTATTAGCAAATATATTTTTTAATTTCAAATCCAGTTTTTGTTTGATTGCATAAAAAAGAAAAAAATGTGTCCCCATAAAGATCATAAAAAGGCTTTTTAATCACAAAAACAAATTATTAACAACTTATACATAAAGAGATGAACCATAAAAACGGTATTGAATGTTTTTTTTCTTTTTTTTTACTTTGCATTAATATGTTTTTTCTGACAACTTTCTCTTCAGGAAGTTTACTAATGTTTTGACTGTTGACAGCCAGTCTTCCTCAGAGGTGTCTGCTGATCACTTTGACGTGTCCAGTGCTTGAACAAAGGTTTGTCCATGAACAAATAATAATTCCATCAAGTATATATATATATATGCCTCATCGATCATAAATCAAAGGTTGAAATTTTGGCTGTATGATTTGTTTTGACCTCCACTGTAAAATCTCTCTTGTGACATTGTGGGAGGAGTTTAGTGAATTGCATTGTGGGATGTGAAGTCCTGTAGACGGATACATAGAAGTGTTTTCATGTTATTCTTACTGTGATTTATTGTGTTTGCCCCAAAAAACTCTGACAAAGTGACTTCCCAACACAGTTCTGGTGTTTTCACTGAAACAATGGAGGATGTTTATTTTGGGGAGTTTACACAGAAAGATCTGAATCTGGCCCAAATTAAATGTCTGTTGGAGTGAGGTGATATTACTGGGAATACTGGAAACAACAAAAATGGAGTCAAACCAATTACTGTCCTCTTTGTCTGGAGAAAAAAAAACCTTCTTATGAGCAAATGATCTTTGGTTTATTGATCTCTGAGACTCACACTTTGTCTCCATTTGATTAAAATATAATAATCATTATATTTTTAGGGCTGAATTAATGCTATTTATTGATATTTTCTACAGAAATCCTTCCTTAAATGATCACACAGATGTTGCACAGTCACGTGCATGTGGCCGTGCACGTGCTCATCCTGGGTGTCCTCTTATCACTGATGTCCTGTCCTCAAACCACCCCTCCGACCCCCTTCACTCCTAATTAAATCACAAAACCTCCTTTAATGAACGCTGAGATTAAAAGATTCCATTGAGTGCGAACACACAGAGCCCGCTGAGTGATTAATGAGGAGATTATGTGTGGAGCAACTCTTTTAATAGGAGCGTGTCATCAATACGGACAGATTTACAGGAGTGCCATCACTGAGGAGGGGGAGGGGTTATTTTAGGAATCAGATATTAGGAAATACCTGCAGTTTGATTTCAGGAGCTGAATTAAGGCTGAGATTAAGAGACTCTACAGTTTCAACTTCCTGTTCCTTTATAACCTTTAACGCTCCAGTTGATGCTGTGATTAATAAAACAGATTGTTTATTTATCAATGACATCCTCTGATCATTTGAGATGTTACATTAGCCACGGTCAATTACATTTTTAAATTACAATTACATCTTAAATTATCCATGTTCAATTAAAACTCAGTTACGATTACGATGACCAGCATTTTTTCCAATTTTGATAAAAATTCCAATTATTATTTTTCCCCTCAAAGTCAATTACAATTATGTTTTCAATTACTAAAGTCTTAGTTCAGCTGTAAAATAAATACACTAAAAATATTATCTATCATCTGATTAGTTTTTATCTCTTGGTTGTTCTGCTTATTAATCACTGATAATATTGATATTAATATTTTTGATTTTGGCTTTGAGCCTTCTTTTTGTCAGTATACCTCTAATTTATTATTATTATTATTTTTATGATAAAATGATCAACAGGTAAGGTAAAGTTGATATGAAACATATTTTAATAATTATAAATTACGTATGTGTAAGCCATAGAACTGTAACAATGTTCCACAGTTTTAATGAAATTGTAAATGACATTTTTTATAGAATTTCCGTGACAATTACAATGACAAAGTCAATTTTCCAAACTCAATTACATTTCAATTATGATTACAACAGGGGTGGACTGTCCAACTGGAATGCAAGGGATTATCCCGATGGGTCATGAACCTGAAGTGCGCCCGTACGGTCTGCTACGTTTTTTGGGGTTTGTTTTTACGAGCGAGTGGAGGCAGACTTGGTAACAGGTGACCAAATATGGTCCAAAAGTGGCAAAAACATTGCAAGACAAGAGTGTAAAGTGACTGAAATGGGCCAAAAGTAGTCAAGAGTGGCTATAAAATTGGCAAATAAAGAGGAAGCAGGTGGTATGTAATGGCAAAGGGGCTCTGAAATGAGCAAAATGTGGCAAACAATAGTGAAAAAGGGCAAAAATGTGGAACAAAAAGAGGTAAAATGTAGTGGATAAAGGAAACCAGTGGTATTTATTGGGCAAAAGTTATCTCATCGGGATGAAAAGTGGATACAAAAAATGAAAGTAATGACAAAAAATGGATTAAAGTGTCAAAAAGAACTTGCAAAAATTGACAAAAAGTAGCTAAAGTCTAAAAATTGCAAAAAGGGGCAAAAATGGGACAGAGGAAATAGGTAAAAAGGGGTTAAAAAGTTTCCCTTTTTTAAGGTTTTCTGGGGGAATAATAATTAAAATGAAGACATAAAGAGCCACATGTTGAGAATCACTGACTTAATAACAGCTTCTACGTAGTGATAATGTAGATAATGGAATGATTTGGACAGAAAATGCTAGGGTTGATTTTTCGTCCCAGTCCAGCCTTGGTTACAACTCTCTGTTGACAGGAATATGTATTATCCTCTAAATTCAATTAAATTTGCTTTTTGCCTTTATTGGTCATATATATGTTGTTACACATGTATGAAATTTGTCCTCTACATTTTAACCCACTCTAATGACTAATCAACATTTCTGATTATTCTGCACAGTGTATACGTCACAAACTGCCTTTGATTTGTCACCACTGATATTATTTTCTCCCTCTCCAACTTTAGTGTATGAAAAAAGCTGCTGACTTTGACTTTTTTCACCTTCAAACTGCTTTATTAATAGATAGAATGTGATTGGTCGAGGCTACAGTGACGCCTGCGTTAGTTATATCAGTACATCTCTATATCATAGAATGACACCGTTACACTGAAGATATCATTTATATCACTGAAATGTAATATGAACGCTGACCTTTGCAGAGATTGAAGTACAAATACTTGGTTACGGTTTATGAAATTTTTCAGGCGACGCTATTTTTGTTACACAAATATCGGGTGATACTAAAACCCGGAAACATCACGAAGCATTTTGGAGACATATCGGAGTCAATGTGGCCCCGTACTGCATGCACACAGGCTAAAATATCACCAAGTTCATCATTACCAGCGATTAGTTCCCACTGCTCAAACACACATTTTTTTAAAATTTTCTAATTATTACGATTTAAAAGGTTACATCATTGAGATGTAGCCTATGTATATGTCCATAACAGGAACTATGCACAATAATAAAATAATATTTATAAACTTGTAAATATGCAGTAGGAACTGGTAAAGATAGTAGCATAACAACAATGATAAACATGGTGATATTACAGCCTGTGTATACAGTACGGGGCAGAATTTTCTCCGCCTCCAAAATTTTTCCGGGTGTTTCCGGGTTTTAGTATCACCCGAGATATCTGAACTTTCTGCTCTTTTCACTTCAAACATTGGATCGTTACTTTTACTTAACTCTCAGGAGGAAATAAAAATGACTGTAGGTGAAAAATGTAACAACACAGATAAAAATAACTACTTTAGAAGCTGCGTTGCCAGGTTGGGTGAAGGCATTGTAGGCAGAGGTGTAAAGAGCAGTGATATATCCTAAGTAGAAGTAAGGCAAGGCAAATGCATTAGTACAAAGCATTTCATACACAAGGCAACTCAATGTGCTTTATGTGATCAAAATGTGCAACAGAAAACATTCAACAGCTTAAAATCACTAAAATCATCAACAAACACATTACATCATCAACATGTGACCAAAAATCTCCCTCTCAGTCACACAGTAGAGAAAAAGAGTTTAACTTTGATTTAAAAATGTCCACATGTGAGTTTGTTCCACTTCTTTGCAGCATAACAACTAAAAGCAGCATCACCATGGTTACTGTGAGCTCTGGGCTCCACTATCTGACCTGTGTCCATAGATCTCAGAGACCTGCTGGGTTCATACCTGACTAACATCTCACTGATGTATTCTGGACCAAACCCATTCACACATTTATAACCAGCAGCAGAACTTTACAGTCTCCTCTGAGGCTGACTGGGAGCCAGTGTAAAGACTTTAAAACTGGACTAATGTGTTCTGACCTCTTTGTTCTGGTTCAGACCTGAGCTGCAGCGTTCTGAACCAGCTGTAGATGTTTGATGAAGACCATTACAATAGTCCAGTCTGCTGGAGATAAAAGCATGGAGCAGTTTCTCCTGATCTTTGTGAGTCATTAAACCTTTCACTCTGGAGATGTTCTTTAGGTGGTAGAAGATGTTTTTGTGATAGATTTGATCTGATCTGCTGAATGTACTGATACATTTATGAACTGGAAAACTGAGAAAATAACCTCCATTTAATGCTGTTTTGGTGCCGTGTATACCTTTAATCTGATTGGTCGGCTATGATGCGATGCATTTAATTGTTGTCTGGTCATTTAATTCATAATGTTTGTTGATCATTTTAAAGCAAAAATAATAATTTACTCGGTAATGGTTGGGTGTAGAAATGTAACAAATTATTTCACTTATTTTAAAACATACTTAAGTACAAGTAAAATGACTGATTAAGAAATATACTCAAAAAAGCACAAGTACCAATAAAATCTATTACAGTAACATGAGTACTTGTAATCCATTACTTTCACCTCTGGTTGTAGGCATCATTTTAAATGGATCAGAATGATCAGCTGTATCTGGCAACGCAGAGCAGTTGTGTTTTCTGTGTGAATAACCACACAGGGGACGGTGTCTATGATGTCACTAACTCAACTTGACTTCCACTATTTTCAGCATCGCGCTCACGTCCCTAAAAGTTTACGCAGCAGGGGAAACTTCTCACTATTTCCAGTCTTGCTGTATTTCAAAAGGAAATCAAGCCGGGCGGCATTTCTTCACATCTTAAAAAATTGACACTCAGCTATGTGACACTTCCCCTCTCCTTATCGTGGGAATTTATAAGCTCTGCTCAGGGCCAGGTGCTCCCAGTGGAGAATGTCCCACACACACACACACTAAGACACACACACTAGCATACACGTGTGCGGTGCAGTTGTATGAGATGCACACATGCAGCCACATTCTGCATCTCATAATTCTACTGTATTGTTTAATCATATTTCAATTATATGATGTGGTAATACGTATATTTAATTCCTACTTATTTTACCTACTATATCATTCAACACAGGTGTCAAACTCAAGGCCCGGGGGCCAAATCCGGCCCTTTGGAGCATCCAATTCGACCCGCAGGAGAAAATAAAAAACATGAATCAATGTGTAATTGAAACTCAACATTTTTTCTTATTAAATCAAAATTGGTCACAAATCTAGGAAATTCAAAGCGAAGATCACGTTGTAACTGATATTTGTCACTTATTGCTTGGATATTGTCGGATTTAGTATTTTCTGTATACATAGAAGTGCAAACTAGGGCACAATAATGTTGAAATGACTTGTTTTCTGTGTTTTCTCTAGAGATCAAACTGCTCCGTATTTGTGCCCTGAAATAAAATGTGTTTGACACCCATGATTTAACACCTTGGTTTCTTCATTTCATGTTTGAATTAGTGCACGAGAAACAATCTGACCCTTTTCTTTTCTTCCACTCTTTCTTTATTTAAAATCAGGCCCTAACATGACACTGAAACGCCTCCTACAGTATGTAAGTGTAAGGGCAATATCATTCATTTAAACACTAGTTTTCATTGAAAAACGGGCGATTGACTGACGCGAAAGTGTCAGAAACTCACAAAAATGTCCAATTCCGCCCATGATCATCTCCAATCACACACTGTGCAGGACTTTATGCTAAACGAGAGGTTATTTCATCAGTTTGAGTTAATTAAAGGTTTCATAAATAATGTTTTGGGATCAAATCACACGTTTCTATGGGATTTTTCCTGTTGAACAGGTTGCTGAGTGTTAGCAGTGTGGCTAACGTCATTTTTGTTTCATAATTTCACGCATGTGATTTAAGCGTAATAAACATGATGCTTACATAACTTCTCCCAAGCATATACAATGTACATCTAATAACAGTAGATTTTGTTTGGTACGATTTCAGGAACTTTAATAATCAGTAAAATGGTCTCAACAGGGAACGACCACATGTGTAACGTGATCATATTTACATTTTTGATCTAATGTCACATCTGAAGAAAGAATGTGTGTGAATGGTTGGTTGTCATGTGACCCAGTGACAGACGGGCATCTTAAAAAACAAATAATAACAGAATAAATTCACTGTTGATTTTGGTTCACTTTATTTTTAAGCTGTTTTTAATAATAACTAAAATCATTTTAAAAAGGGATTTGTTTTTTTTGCATTTCCTGTTCAAATATGGAGATGAAACGCACTGCGTCACCTTGTTGAACAACATCCAACAAATGGAGCTACGTTTTAGGAAGTTAGAGCAAGTTTCTAGTTTTACGCCAAAAAGCCGCATGTACCGATAAACCTGATGTTTTGATCCTTTTCCAATAGAAAACCATCACTTACATTAATATTTAAATGTGTATATGTAAGTTATTTACATTATAGCTTTAATAAGACTATAATGTGAATTTACACGTGATGTGTACACATATTGGTATATTGGGAGATTAAAGGGTTTAGTAAAAATGTTTCTATATGTTTTTTTTTTACCACAATTATCTAATGAAAAGCAGTGAAAACTGACAATCCTTTGGGAATATTATGGAGTGTAAATGAATACGGAGGGACTGGGAAAACTTGGTGATTTACAAAATGAAATCAATCAAATGAGATAATCTGTTTTTATTCGGATTCAGTCACTGCATCTCGACACACACACACACACACACACACACACACACACACACACACACACACACACACACACACACACACACACACACACACGCACACACACACACACACACACACACACACACACCACACACACTTGTCCTGCTGTTAACGCAGAGGATTTCACAAGCTGTAAATTCAGCCCAGATAAATAAATCACTGGGTTCACAGTGACAGGACTGACTGCTGCCCTCCAGGGTCACCACTGAGGGGTCCATGGGGGGGGTCTATGGGGGGGGTGTTGGCACACTGAGGGAAGACCTAAACCAACATTACCCAGTAACCTTCATCACACTAATGTTTCCGTTGATAAGGATGAGATTATTATTATTCCTCTGGGTGTTTCTGATTTTATTCTCATATATCATCCAGTCATAATGGTTATGCTTTTATTTTATGGCACAACTTCATATGTGTGACTGTTTTTAAAAGGAAATACAGGTTTTAATTTCAAAAACTGTTCAGAAACATTAAAATTCAGGCAGTGTTTGTAGAACGAGTTCTCAGCAAGTCTTTGTCGGTGCCCAAGTCTGGTCCTAGAGAGCTCCTGTCCTGCATGTTATACATCAATGTGTCAAACTCAAGCCCAGGGGCCAAATCCGGCCATTTAGGGCATCTAAAAGTGAAAGTGAAATAACAGATAAAACATAAATAATTGGGTAGATTATCAACTATATCACTTGTTGAAATTCCAGTGCCTCCAAACAAATTCAAATTCAATAAAAATTCCCAATATTTGCATGGGCTCACAGTTTTTTCAGGATGATATCACATGATGGCAGCCATTTTTTTCTAAATCTCAAATTGTTGAAATAACTAAATTTTTCTAAAATCCTACAATTTTCCTTAATTTGTTCCAAAAAGTTCTCGCAATTAAATAGGAATTGGCTTTCCCGCCTATAATCTGTGGCTCACTTGAGATCAAACTGGTCGGTATTCGACCCCTGAACTAAAATAATAATAATAATAATAATAATAATAATAATAATAATAATAATAATAATAATAATACATTTATTTGTATAGCACATTTCAATATAAATAACTAAGTGCTTTACAGCATAAAATATTAGCACAGTCCATATCAACACAAAATACATACAAATTAAACATTCCATATTTTTGATGCTTTTAATGCATTTTTGCTACATTTCTACATCACATTTCAACGCCTTTTCTGCACATTTTTCCCACTTTCAAAACATTTTCGACACTTATTATAAACCATTTCCACCTAATGTCACATATGTTGACCCATTATAGTCACTTTTAACCTCTTTTTACCTGGTTAGTTTAGCTATTTTAACCACATTCACGACGTCATGTTTATTATTTTGCCAGTTTAAACTAATTGTTCCAGTATTGATACTTTTGAACCTTTTTACCACTTTTCCTGTCTGTTTCTATCCAGTCTAATTTGCAACTTTTAACCAATTTCTGTGGTTTTTAAAATCCCATTTCACCACCTTTTCCACCATTTTTGGTCACTTTGAACCCATTTTATTTTTGATTAAATCAAGGATTTCCATCTTTAAGATGACTATAATAATAATAAACATTCCTGTATAACAGTGGATATTATTCAGATGAATAAATAAATGTGGTTATCACAGATTCATAGAACAATAGACCATCATTTTACTGACTTTATGGATGGACCCCAAAAATCTCTCCCCTTTATTCCCCCTTATAGATGGTCCTGTCTCCACATGACTGTTCTTCAATGTTCATGTCTGTGTTCAACCACCTTCAGCTACAGTGGGGGTCCACGCTCTCTGGAACCTTTATTTTGGGGGGTCGTAGGCTGAAAAGGTTGAGGACCATGGTTTATAGGATGTGTTACAGCTCCGTGCTCTACCACCTGATCTCCTCCTGTGCCCTGTGATCCATCATGAGGTGACAGCAGCGTCCGTGGCTGAGTTTCTGCTCCATAAATAGCTCCTCCAGACGAGCCTCAGCCATCTCCTGCTACACCTGCACTCAGTGCGTTTAAAAGTGGAGGTTAGTGACCCCAGCACCATCTGCCCATCTTTATAAAAACAGATCAATCACAACTCTGATGAGAGCCGTGTGGTACGATGACGTAGCACTTTTTGTCTTCATTAGATGTTAAATTTGTGGATTCATGGTTTTTTCTCACTGACATTAGAGCAGCTGAAGACCAGAGGTATAAAGAAAACTGATGTATCCGACTAAAGTAGAAGTACTGTTACTGATTGAAACTGTACTCAAGTACAAGTACAAGTAAATCATACATAAAATACTTAAGTACAACTTAAAAGTAGCTCAATTAAACAGCACTCAGTGTAAAAGTTACTAGTTACTTTCACCCCCCCCACGTTTATTTTTGGTGATAAATCTTGGTATGGTTCCCTTACATACAGTAAACATCTCATGTATAAACTTAGAAAGGAAGAGACACAATCTACCACAATTGGAACTTAATTAAATTTTCACAAAGGCATCTGTAGAAAATAAAAGGTTGGTTAAAATGTACAATTATTTCCTTGAATTAAATACTACCAATGAATTCAATTCAAAATAAAAACTACTCATGCTCTAAGTATGGCTACATTTATAAACTCTAGAACTATACAAATATAACATAAATACTTTACTTTTTTAAAAACACAGTTAAGTACAAGTAAAATTACTGATTTAGACCATAATATTTCACCAAAATTTCAACTCCACTGAAAAGGCATGATTTCCAAACATTCACAGACATGAATGTTCACAGATCAAAGGAGCCACTGACTGACTTCAAACAGTAGTTGGAGTTTAGTCTTTTTGTTTTACTTCAATAAAAACTAAAGAAAACATGTTAAGGTTTAATAAATTCAGACAACTGTTTTCAGGACATTTACTTTGATCTCTTGACATGTTTCAAATGTCAACGGCAAGTCTTCTTCAGAGGCGCCTGCTGATCGCTTTGATGTTGTTTTTTTGACTTCAGCATAAGAATTCCAGCAATTTCTTTTTCTCTTCTTTTTGAATATGTTAAGGTTTATTTTATTGAGACATTTTTTTTCAGGAAATTCAGGATCTACTGTTATGTGTCAACTGTCACCTGCCGGTTTTCAGGCGTCCGCTGTTTGCTTTGATGACATCTGCATAATAATTCTACCAAGTTATTTTTGTCTTCTTTTTGAATGTTATGGTTTAATTTATTCAGACACATTTTTTCAGGAAATGTACTTTGATCTCCTGACATGTTTCGATTGTCAACTGCCAGTCTTCTTCAGAGGGGTCTGCTGATCGCTTCAATGTGTCCAAAACATGTCAGGAGATCAAAGCAAACTTCCTGAAATAAAAAGTTGTCTGAATAAATCAAACCTTAACATATTATTGAAAAATAAGACAAACATTATTTGCTGGAATTAGGAAATAAAGCTCCATAACAAATTAATTATCCTGATTATTGATTGGTCCCACCGCACACACTGGGATTATTTTAGTCTCCGACCTGCTGCTCTGCTCCTTTATCGCCTCTTTGTCATTAATCATCCTCCCGCTGAACGTGAAACAGACAAACACTTCCTCGCTGGGACTCGAAGGCAATTTTCAAGTGGTGGCAACAACTTTGCAACTTTTCAAAAATATTCTTTGCCCTGCAGGGGCCTGTGGATGAGCGCGTGCCATGAATCTGTGAGCTGACAAAAGTTAGCACTCAGCAAAGTGTGTGAGTAACCTCAGGACATCCACACCAACAATTAGAGCTTAATAAATCAAGGTCCTGTTTTAACACCTTGATTCTACGGCCTGTGGCGGCAGCGCGGCGTCGGGTTTCCACCGCAGATGATGCTCCAGCTAATTAATGCTGTAGGATTGAGCGGCACTGGAGCTGGACAATTACCAAAATAAAATACATAAATAAATAAGTAAACAAAAAACCTGTAAAAAGTAAAGATAATCAATTCAAAATATTGAAAAACATTTCAAGTGATCTTTAATTATTTATTGTAACATAAAGTATGTACACAAAATTGTACAGATTGTGGGTAACAATTCTTTTTTAATGCTGCTGCTGTTGGTGTTGTATTGTTTAGTATGTTATTATATTAATGTATTATTGTATATTTGTATTTTTTTATATTCTTTTTTTATTACTGGTGTTTTTATTTTATTTTTCTAATTGTATTATTTTATACTAACGCGGGAACTTGGGGGTGTAATGTCAAAGAAAGAAACATACCAACAATATTTACCACGTATTTTAAAAAAAATATACTTGATGGCTTCTATTTTATTTTTATCTTTAATTTTCATTTTCAATCTGTAGGTTTGGAAAATAAGTGATTGCATCATCATCAAACTACTGACATTCTAACAAAAAGTGTCTCTAGGACTAAATAATATGCACTGTACAGGACGATGAGGACAGGACATTACAGGACAGGACGAGAGAGGATGAAACTGGACAAGACTTTACAACAGGTGAGGACGGGAAATAACAGGACATCACAGGGTGGGAGAGGACAAGACAGAGTACGAGAAGTCAGACAGGACAGACAGGACGTTACAGGAGAGGACAGACAGGACATGTCAGGACGTTACAGGAGAGGACAGACAGGACATGTCAGGACGTTACAGGAGAGGACAGACAGGACACGTCAGTACGTTACAGGAGAGGACAGACAGGACACGTCAGGACGTTACAGGAGAGGACAGACAGGACACATCAGGACGTTACAGGAGAGGACAGACAGGACAGACAGGACATTACAGGAGAGGACAGACAGGACACGTCAGGGCGTTACAGGAGAGGACAGACAGGACACGTCAGGACGTTACAGGAAAGGACAGACAGGACACGTGTGTTTTCTAATGGTTCTAAACAAAGCAGGAACATGAGATGTTTAATGAGATGTTTAATATATAATCAATCTAAAGCCTTAAGTTTGGTTTTATCAGATTTTTTGACAAAAGTTATATTTTTAAAACCTGCAAACGACGACGTACTGTGAATAACGACGTCTGTGGAGGAAACATGTATTCGATGACGTTTTATTTGTGGCGTTTAGCCACCGTCTTAAATGTGAGTGGACCAATCACAGACGCCGCTGCCTCCATGTGCTACTTTAGTTCTGCGGCGGTGATCGATGGTCACATGACGGCTTAAGGAGCCGTTACGTGTGCGATGGCATTTCTGTTTGAACCCAGAGTGGGAGGGGGGGGGAGACCACCTGCCCTCAGGCAATCTGTCTTTGTCTAAGAATGGGACGTGACCCCCAAGATGAAGGTGAGGGGCGTGCATGTGTGCATCTGTGTGTGTGTGTAAAAATGGTTCCCTGCTCGTTTTAATTCGAGTGAACCTTACACTCAGACACATGTTACTGAGCCAAAAGACACGACACGTCTGTGTTCAGTTGCTCTAAGTCTGGGAGTCTTATGGTTGTGAGTTCAAGTCTCAGTATGGCTCTTTTTTCTGTTCAGGTTCCGTTTTCTTTCTGATTAAGTTTTATTAAAGTCCCTGATTTATTTTCTGGTTCCTTTGTGTTTCTTTAAATTTTTTACCAATTGTTCCTTTATAATTCATTCATTCATTCATTCATTCATTAATATATTAATACATTTTGTGTAACTAGTGAAAAACTAAAAAACAATAAATTATTATAAGACACAGAAGAAAGCTACAATAGCCTTATGGAAAGGATTTTTATTATTTGAGAGTGGTGAAATAACCCAAAGTTGGAGTCTAAAATATAAATGAAGAAGTTGCATGAAGAAAAATTATTTCACATCCCAAGAAAGAATAACTTTTATATTATATATTAAAACAGAGATCAGATGTTTTCTTATATTCTTATAGTTATGGGCCAAAGAAAATAGTGTAATAGTTTTTCAGATTTCCAGAGCATTTCACCCAAGAACCAATGTATATATGTGACTAATCATTAGTGATGTGAACAGTCTATGTTCATGGCTCTAAGCTGATCACATTACAGGGAGCTGAGACATATGCTAAGTTGTTTACTGAAGACCCAAACATGTTCCAGACCCAAACCCAGAAAAACTATTTTTCCAATTTTAAGGAGCTGGCATGTCCACCAGATATGATGTATAGCAGATCTTTTTGTATATTCTCAGAGAGTAGGTGTAGCTGTGTTACTGTACCACATTTCAGTTTCCTATGTGATGTAGTTCCTGAGATATTGGAAGAAAAACCAGGAAGCACAAAAATGGACACACAACCCCCTCACTAATATGTCCATATCTCAAAAAGTATTAATCCGATCAAACTAAAAGTCGACAGCACGACAATTGAATAATCACAAAAAAAAAGGTAAAAATTTCAGATTCTTGTGCGAGGGCCATTTGTGAAATGATATGGAATAACCATAAACATTAAGCGTGTCTGAAAGCTAAATGATGTTTTCATCTCCACTGTACACACTTGTTTGTTGACATTGTCGAAAAAGTTTGGTGCATTGCATTGTGGGATGTGGAGTCCAGTAAACGAATGCATTGAAGAATGTTTAATAAATTCTTCACTAGTGGTAAATACATCTGTCCACCTGCTCCACCTGCTTCTTCTCATCAGGTTTGCTCATAAAACCTTCGCTAAAAGACCAAATGTGTGTATAATGTGGTCAACATACAGAAACCCAAACTTCAGTTAAAGCTCTGGAGATCTCCAGATAAGTTCCAAGGTCTTGCTTTAACCTCCAGGCTGTCAGTCAACGATGTGGGCCACGTATCTTAGAAGAACACAAAGCTAAATTTAAGTCTTTGTAACCCTGACTTGATTGGAAAAGCACTTCCAGTAATATCTCGTCTATCGCATCAAGGCCAACATCACCATCCATCTCTCTCTCTCTTTTTTTTATGAGCTCAGATGTTTCGTTGAGTGTCGTAGCATCGGACTGGACGGGCTCGAGTCCCGTTTTCACTTGGTATGCCCTGGATGGTCAAGTGGAACATTCCAGCGGCTGCATTTCACCGGGTTGGCTTGGATGTGTTTTAATCACTTCAGCAATGGATGAGCTGCACAGATCCAGTTTCAGTATCAGACACTGACAGGGGAAGACAGTGAGAGAGTGTGGAATGACTTTAGCATCAGCGAGGAAAGGTTCTACAGGGTCAGAGCGTGTTAGCGTCACACTAAAGCTGCTGACTGCACATATTTCACTTAATGCCCCCCCCCCCCCCACCCCTCTATTTAGGACCTCTTTATTAATGATTATTATTGCCAGAAGGATATTTAGGGCCTGAGCACCGAAGGCTGTGCAAAGACCATATTGTTCCTCTAAGCTCAGTGAATAATGTAATGTGTAGTTTTTTTATGCTATTTTGGGACTTGTTAGCACCACCTAGAGTTTTTAACTCATCACTGGTTTGAACTAGCTGGATTGCATTCAGTAGATACTGTGTATGCAGTGGACCGTGACTAGCAAACATGAAATTTGGAACTGAAACCTAAATCCAACAGGAAGTCTGCAATTTTGAATTTAGTGGACCCTTTTAGCGGCACTTTTTCTCCATTTATGGCCAAACCACATCGTCTTTAAGATTTTATGAACACTCCTGGAGCATTTCCACATTAAATGTGAGATTTATGTTCTTGACTAGTTTTATAAGTATACTTTGTTATTAACCAATACAGACAAACAACATTTGTTCTCCAGACAATGAGGACACAGATTAGTTGACTCCATTTTTGTGAGACATTCAGTTTCAGCAGGATCCAGATCTTTCTGTGTAAACGCAAAACCAAAATAAAACTCCACCTTTTGCTGTAACTTTCAGTGAAAACCAGAAATGTGTTGGGAAGTCACTTTGTCAGAGTTTTTGGAAAAAATCACAGCAAAAATGAAGTAAAAACTCTTCTATGCATCCCTCTGGACTCCACATCCCACAATGCAATGCACCAAACTGTTCAGACAGTGTTTACATTGGAGATCAAAACAAACTTTCAAGGTTCATTTTCAACCTTTGACATCTTTGTTTCGAGCAAATGTGAAAGGTCGTGACAAAAACCAGGAACAAGTCAGAGGAGCGTTTTGAGTTATTTAAAGATTTACTTTTCCAATGATGTCACACACAGAAATCAAAGAATATGTGAAAAAGTTGTTGCTCTTTGAATGTTGCTGCTCTCTAAAGTACACAAGGGAGGAAACGGTCAACAAACACTCTAGTTTTCATTGGGGGCAGAAACAAAGGTTGTGCATTTGCATTAACCACATCCCCCAGCAGTGGTTTAGAATCGCTCTTTGACCGTTTTAATTAAATAACAAATAATATATTTTCGTTCAGTATATATATGAATGTAAGGGTTCAGAAACAGGTTCACTTTTAGGAGATGCTTGTATCCACTTTATCAGACGAGCTGACGTGTTCTCTGTATGTTTGAATAAAGCAACATGTTTCAAACAGCTGATTTACTCTGCTGCTGCTGCTGCTGCTGCTGCTGCTGCTGCTGCTGCTGCTGCTGCTGCTGCTGCTCCTGCTCCTGCTGCTCCTGCTGCTGCTGTTGCTTCAGCTGCTGCTGCTGCGGCTGCGGCTGCGGCTGCGGCTGCGGCTGCTGCGGCTGCTGCGGCTGCTGCTGCTCCTGCTCCTGCTCCTGCTCCTGCTCCTGCTCCTGCTCCTGCTGCTGCTGTTGCTGCAGCTGCAGCTGCTGCTGCTGCTGCTGCTGATATAAACACAAACTCCTGAGTCAGCATTAGACCCACTCATAAGCAGAATAGATGCTTAAAGCTGATAGCCGGAGTTTCTGAGAAACGTCTCGATGCCCCGCCGTCAACAGCCTCACTTCCTCCCACTGCCTCTCCCAATCTATCAGAAACCACGCCTCTACTTTTCTGCACGCGCATCGCAGAACATAACATGGTCGCATAGGGTCGCATTGATATATGTCTATGGGTCAGGTAAGAGCCAAAATCATATTTACCTGTTTGCTGTTGTGACGCACGGCCTTGTTTCCGTGCACAGTTCCACATTAACTTTGATTGACAGTCTCAAAAACAGGAAATCAAAGCCTATTGGCTGGGCGCAGTCGGCGATCGTTTCCATTTGTATAGGGGTCTATAGGACGAAGGAGGGACTTATATATATTAATGTATATGAATGACCACCAGCAGTAGATCATAGTAAAAGACTAGTTAGGTATTTTTTTGCATTTCAAAAGAACCATACATAAACATAGATTTCTCAGAAACTCCTGATATCAGCTTTAAGTAGCCATGTGTTTTACTTCAACTTGCAGTTTTTTGGCCCAAAACAACAACAAAAGTGTTTTTATTGCCAAAGAACGTTGGTATGGTATTCTACGCCCACAATAACAGACGTTCTGCTTTAAAACCTACAATACGGTTATTTTATTTATAAATCTTCATCTTCTCTATTTTTTTTTGTCATCTTTTTAATAATTTTATTACATTATTTTGGTGTGCATTAGTCTCTACACCTTTTTATAATTTTATCTCCTTTCAATTGCTTCAGTAAAATTCTATAAAGCACGTTTTAATACAATTTAATTTGTTTGAAAAGTGCTGTATAAATAAAGTTTAATTGATAAATATTTGAAGTAACAAAAATCACAATTTTCTCCAAAAATGAAGGTTTTTGTGTGTGTTTTTTGTTTGTTTCTCTAATGCTGACTTGTTTCTGTATTTCTCATAAATGGTCTATGATGCCTGCATATGTCTTTACTTGATAATAATTTACCTTTTTCAGCTTTTATTGAATTAAAATCAATGAAAGTTTAAAATGAAATGGACACTACGAGCAGGTACAGAAGACGATACGAGGAATATTCGAATCACTTCAGCCTTACAAGACTTTATTATCTTTACTTCCAATCCTGCTCGTATTCATTTTCTGACACGTGCCAGCGTTTTGTCGTCCAGCCTGTGCTGAATAAATTAACACGTAGTCGTCCACCTAATAATAATTCTGCTGGAGAATAAAGTGTTGGCCCGACGTGGGAAAGAGAAGAAGTCCGAAGCAGTTCATGATTTGATCTCTCCATCAGTGAAAATAGCTTGCAATGATAATCATTTCAGTGGACATGATATCATGCTGACTGATGAATAGTGTTGTCTGTAATTATATCTAAATTGATTTATGGGGATACATTGCACGGGCGCTTCAGCGTCGTGCAAGGTTGCACCTGTTCGGCCCAATAGAGATATAGATAGACCACAAGTACACAGCTATAACACACACACACACACACACTAAACATCTAATGAATATTTCAGTTATCTATACGTTACATACAGATCAACATGTGATAAATGAATGTGTATGTAAACATGAAATAGCTTTAATTCCTCCCTCTCTGAATATTTGAGTTGTATTAATATTCACAGTCACAGTCTGGACTTTTCACTATCATATATATATATATTCAATGATTGGATGGAGCGTGTAGCTCAGGTATGTTCCACATATCATTACATCACATGACGAGTCCACATGGACGTCTGACAGGACGGATTACTGTGACTGTGTAACTGAGTTCCTGCATCCATCATTTTCTCTGATTGATCGTTCAGACCAAGCCTGTACGTGACAACGTATCAGGATATGGACAGTGACGCTCCATCCATCCATCCATCTATTTATCCATCCATCTTCTGACCTGCTGCTGGTTCCTGTCTCCAGCTGTCATTGGGCGCTGGGCGTGGCTACGACATGGTGCATTATACTACATATGATACAAAATAGTGTTCATTTTAAAATTTAAATTAGTTTTAGTCAAAGTCTTTATCAGAGGTGTAAAGACAATTAATATATCCCAGTCAAGTAGAAGTTCTGTTACTGTTCTGTAGAAATTCTACTCAAGTACACATAAAATACTCAAATACACACAAAATACTCAAATACACACAAAATACTCAAGTACACATAAAAGACTCAAGTACAAATAAAAAGTAGCTGAATTAAATAATACTCAAAGTAAAAATGACTAGTTAAAGTTACTTTCACCCCCCACGTTTATTTTTGGTAATACATCTTGGAGGAAGCAACAAAATCTTGCACAACTGCAACTTAATTTATTTTCCACAAAGGCATCTGTATAAAATAAAATGTTTGTCAAAATGTACAATTATTTTCAATATAAAATAACGCCAAATAATTAAATTGTTTATTTATTTATTTATTTATTTATTTATTTATTTATTTATTTAATCATTTATTTATTTATTTATTTATTTATTTTTCTATCAGACTAAGTATCGCTACATTTATGAACTCTAAAACTGATAAAATAATCAGCATTCAACGCTGTTTTGACTCCGTACATTATGTTTAATCTGATTGGTTGGCTATGATGTGATGCTATACATTTAATCTGATTGGTTGGCTATGATGTGATGCTATACATTTCATCTGATTGGTTGGCTATGATGTGATGCTATACATTTAATCTGATTGGTTGGCTATGATGTGATGCTATACATTTAATCTGATTGGTTGGCTATGATGTGATGCTATACATTTAATCTGATTGGTTGGCTATGATGTGATGCTATACATTTCATCTGATTGGTTGGCTATGATGTGATGCTATACATTTAATCTGATTGGTTGGCTATGATGTGATGCTATACATTTCATCTGATTGGTTGGCTATGATGTGATGCTATACATTTAATCTGATTGGTTGGCTATGATGTGATGCTATACATTTAATCTGATTGGTTGGCTTTGATGTGATGCTATACATTTAATCTGATTGGTTGGCTATGATGTGATGCTATACATTTAATCTGATTGGTTGGCTATGATGTGATGCTATACATTTAATCTGATTGGTTGGCTATGATGTGATGCTATACATTTAATCTGATTGGTTGGCTATGATGTGATGCTATACATTTAATCTGATTGGTTGGCTATGATGTGATGCTATACATTTAATCTGATTGGTTGGCTATGATGTGATGCTACACATTTAATCTGATTGGTTGGCTATGATGTGATGCATTTGTTTGTTGTCTGGTCATTTCATTTTTTATAGTTTTACAATATCTGTTGATCATTTTAAAACAAAGATAATAATTTACTCAGTGACGATTGGGTGTGAAAATGTAACAAATTACTTTACTTTTTTTAAAACATAAGAAATATACTTAAAAAAGTACAAGTACCCATAAAAGCAACTGAATTACAGTAATGTGAGTACTTGTAACTTTACTTTCACCTCAGCGCGTTTGACTACATCTGATACAAAACTGTTCATTTTAAATTAGTTTTAGAAAGCAATGTGTGAAAGTAACTAGTAACCTTTACTTTGAGAACTATTTAGTTAAGCTACTTTTTATTGGTACATGAGTATTTTATGTATGACTTACTTGTAATTTAGTATAATTTAAATCAATATAAACAGTACATGTACTTGAATAGGATACATCAGGTCTCTTTACACCTCTGGTTGTAAACACACAGATCTGATGTGATCAATACGTAAAACCACATGATCACATGACTTCTGCTTGGATTTCATCCCATGTGTCAAAAAACATCAATATATCTATAATAATATTTTAAATGAGTCAAAATTTCGTTGACGGAAACTATGACCAAAACTTTTAGTCAACAAAATTAACATTGATACAAAAATCATGTTATTGCAACATTTATTTATACGTGAGATTCACAGTCATGTTTTCTTTCTCAAACTTTAAGTTTAAACCAGCTTTTAAAGACACATTATTGACAAAATGTTTGAAAGATTTCTATTCTTACTTGTGTAGAAATCCTGGTTCAAGTCCCAATATTCAATAATGTAATCAATCTGCTCCAACCTGAAAATATTACGATCAATAATTGGATTATTTGTTAAAGGTAGGGTCTGCAATCCTGTTCAAAAACAACTTTTTTTTTTTACTATTGGTGAAATATTTCTTCGATCCTAAGAATAAAGTCAATGACGTGTTCATGAAAAGGAACAAAGAGAAGTAAACAGTAAAATGGGTGGAGCTACTGCTCTGACTTTTTCACTCTAGGAATCATAAAACTGGTCGTTCAATCAAATATTGTTCAACCATGGGCGGGGCCAAATGAGTGGCACAGGGTGGCACGTGCCACCCCTAAAATCTGATTGGCCACCCCAAGTGCCACCCCATCCAGATTCATTAAAGACAAATGAAATATAGCTTGTAAATGATTTATTTATGCATTTATTTAAACAGTGATAAATCTACAACTAATATATATATTAGTAATGATATTTATGAAGATTTATTTTTTTTACCAAAGTTTTTTGTGGAATACCTGAAATTAAAGCTAGGGTAGGTAATTTTCTCCAGATACACTTTTTAAGGTTTTGGTTGAAATTGTCTTCATGTCCTGACAGAAATTAAGATACTATGTGCTCTGAAAAAGGAACAAAGAAAATATGTCATCTGTAGCAACTGTAAACCTGTAATAACCTCAACCAATGAAAAAAATTAATAGTTTTTTTTTTAACCAATAACATCTCCCTGTCTCCCTGCTCGTTCTTGATCTGTCACATGCACAAGCTCACACTGAAAGCGCGTCACCGCTGACAGAGTTAAAACAGAATAATTTTTAGTCACATTTTTAACATATATGATGGTAAAGTTTAGTGTTTATTTACTGCTGAATGAGACATGAGACAATGATGTTTCAACACAATACAAGCGACGAGCTGCGCTCCTCTTCTGCTGCAGCTGTGAGCATGCATGTGAGTGAGAGGGAGCTCAGAGGGGAGGGGGGTAAAGGCGGAGCCGTGGGGGCGGCTACTTTCAAAATCATGCTAGCTTTCAAAAATTGCCTACCCTACCTTTAAAGAACTGTTAGTAATGACGTTTATGAATATTTCATTTCAAGTTTTTTGTGGAATACCGGATGCGGCCCAGCCTCACCCAGACTCTGCCTCTGTGGCCCCCAGGTAATTTGAGTTTGAGACCCCTGTATTAAAGTGTCCTTACTTTACTCGTGTTAAAGAAATGTATGGTATCTGGTCTTTGCCTATGTGCCAAAACAAGATACAATACAACCTACTATTATTTTTAAAGAAAATAATCCTGGTGGTAAATCAGCTTCATTGTCTGAAAATATTAGATATGTAAACCCAGCTCACATTCTATGACGCATGTTTCTAGTCATGATTTGGTCGTTAATCTAACTACAACTAATTCACTACAAAAGTCTGTCTTATTTAGATCATCTCAACTATGGAATAAACTGCCCCCAATCTCTGTATCACATGACTGTGGTCATTTTTAATCGTAAATTGTGGAAATCCTGCAATTTCTTTCAAACAATCAGACAAAAATCACACAAAAATGAGTTTGACAGCCCTGCTCCAGGTGTAAACATCTGTCTGTACAAGGCACAGTGAGTGTTGAGGAACCAATGACAGAAGGTGTTTAGAGAGACGTGACACCAAAGTGTTCACTGCAGCCTAAAGTTCAGCTGGACGTGTGTGTAAAATGGTCAGATTAGTAACTTTTTCAGAGTATTCCTCATGTGTGAACTGCTCTGTGTGTGTGAACTGAAGTCTTTGGAAAGTCAAAGTTTCACTTCATAAACCAAAGTTTGAAAGTTGCTGATTTTGGCCGAATGCAGCAGAATGATGAATGACTGTGAGTGAGAGAAGAGAAAAGGTTGATGTTGATCCTGTTTTTCTAGAACCTGAGCCAACAAAGCAGAGTGAGTTCTGTGTTTAAAGGCCAAAATAACGAGTCACTTTCATTTTATTTACAGAGAACCAACAACGGCACAACAGCCAACGCTGTCAAAGGCACAAAATCATTGTGTGTCATTATTGTTACTTCTGAAAAAGGAGGCCCACCAATCATCCAAATACGACTCAATGGCCAAAATCACAGTATCACTTTGAATTTACAACTTTTATTATTGCTTGAAATTGTTATTTTTCATGGCTGGTATTTTTTAGTCAAAAAAAAATAGGGAAATATGTCAAAAATGCAAACAGAGAAGCAACAAATTAGAAAACTGAGACATTTCAGAAGTTCAACACCAGAACAGTTCAATATATGTGCACAATATACATGAGTCCATAATGAGCAGCCATAAGCTATAAATAGTTCATTAGTTCAGGGGCCAAATATAGATATGTTTGATTTTAGGTGGAAAAATAAGTAATTTTAACATTATTGTGGCCTAGTTTGCACTTCCACGTATAAATGATACAGTATATAAAGTATGTATGGCACCAACAATATTCAATCAATTAGTGACAATGTTGTGAAATAATTCAGAAAAAAATGTTGAAGTTGAAAAAAAAAAATGAATTTTTTCAATAATTTGCAGTTAAAAAATGACTGCTGTCCTGTGACGTAAGGAGAGGAAAAGTGGCAACCCTGGCAAATAATATGAGTTTTATTGAATAATTTACACAATGATTCATGTTTTTTACTATTTCCATGTGGGACACATTAGATGCTCTTGTTTACCAGCCTTTTATGTCTCGTGCACCCCCTGAGTTTTTTAAGAAAACCCCTGCTTATATACATGTTGTTTACATGTTATTTACATGTTATTTACATGTTATTTACATGTTATTTACATGTTGTTTACATGCTGTTTACATGTTATTTACATGTTATTTACATGTTCTTTACATGTTGTTTGCATGTTATTTGCATGTTATTTGCATGTTTACATGTTATTTACAAGTTATTTTCATATTGTTTCCATGTTATTTACATGTTGTTTAGTTGTTATTTATATGTTGTTTACATGTTATTTACATGTTATATACATGTTATATACATGTTATTTACATGTTGTTTACATGTTATTTACATGCTGTTTACATGTTATTTAAATGTTATTTTCATGTTATTTACATGTTATTTACATGTTGTTTTCATGTTGTTTTCAAGTTGTTTACATGTTATTTACATGTTATTTACATGTTGTTTACATGTTATTTACATGTTATATACATGTTATTTACATGTTGTTTACATGTTATTTAAATGTTATTTTCATGTTGTTTACATGTTATTTTAATGTTGCTTACATGTTATTTTAATGTTGTTTACATGTTCAACACCATCATCCCGGACATCCTTCACCAGAAACTCACCCAGCTCACAGTGCCGGCCTCCACCTGTCAGTGGATCACCAACTTCCTGTCTAACAGGAAGCAGCAAGTAAGGCTGGGAAGCATCACATCCAGCACCCGGTCACTCAGCACTGGCGCCCCTCAGGGGTGTGTTCTCTCCCCACTGCTATTCTCCCTCTACACCAATGACTGCACCTCAGGGGACCCCTCTGTGAAACTCCTGAAGTTTGCAGACGACACCACCATCATCGGTCTCATCAGGGATGGGGACGAGTCTGCCTTCAGACGGGAGGTGGAACAGCTGGCTCTCTGGTGCAGTCAGAACCACCTGGAACTGAACCCACTCAAGACTGTGGAGATGACAGTGGACTTCAGGAGAAATCCCCCCACTCACCCCCCCTTACCATTCTGAATAGGAAAGTGGCTCCCGTGGACTCCTTCAGGTTCCTGGGATCCACAATCTCACAGGACCTGAAGTGGACCTCCCACATAGACACAACCAGGAAAAAGGCACAGCAGAGGATGTACTTCCTGTATCAGCTGAGGAAGTTCAACCTGCCCCAGGAGCTGCTGATCATGTTCTACACCTCCATCATTCAGTCTGTTCTGTGCACCTCCATCACTGTCTGGTTTGGATCTTCAACCAAACTAGACAGACACAGACTACAAAGGATAATCAGGACTGTAGAAAAGATCATTGGTGTTGATCTGCCCTCCATCCAAGACTTATACCTGTCCAGGGTCAGGAAACGGGCAGGTAGCATCACTGCAGACCCCTCACACCCTGCACACAATCTGTTTAAACTCCTCCCCTCCGGCAGACGCTACAGATCACTGTACGCCAAAACTTCCCGCCATAAAAACAGTTTCTTCCCCCAGGCTGTCACTGTGATCAACACTAAACAGTCATAGAGTGTCAGACCTGTTTCTGTTACTGTGAAATAACCTGGAACTAAACATATCAACCCTGGATCAACCTGTCACTGCGAATGTTCATGGACATAACTTTTTCATTTAAATGTTCACCTGCACTACTCATCAATGCACTACTGCACTATTATCTTATTATTATTATTATTGTATTCTTATTTTATTTCATTATTATTATTATTATTATTATTATTATTATTATTATTATTAGGTTCCGATGTCCCAGAATGGGACAGAGGAACCTATTTATTTCCTATTATTATTATTATACCCCGACCGCCTTTGATCGCTAATTCGACCCCCTAAAAATGCCCGAAAACTCACCGAAATTTGCACGCACCTCAGGCCTGGCGAAAAATTTGATAATTTGGTGGCGTGAAAAAAAATCGGACAGAAAACGCACGCGTAGCGTAGCGTGCGTTTTAGCCGCCAAAACAAACGATGGAACCACACGACCGCCAGGTCTGACTGATTTGCACGAAAATCGCCACATGTAGTCTTCGCCCCAGAATGAGCAAAAAGTTACATTGTGACCCCGCCCAAAACCAAACAGGAAGTCAGCCATCTTGGGTCAAAGGTCAAAAATGGCGTTTCGCCCTCGAAACGCATCTGCGCTAACTAGTCTGAGGGGATTCATCCGATTCGCTTAAAACTTGGCAACACCACATAGGACCCATTGAAGATGAAAAGTTATCGAAAGAATTTTCGTATCTGTCACGGTTTGGTCGTGGCGCCGCCACAAAAATGCAATGCTAATTTTCGTTAGCACGCAAAAAATTCCAAATCTCCATAACTCTGACACACAAACTTCGATCAGCTTCAAATTTCACACAAAGGACATGTGCCCAAGCTTGGTCATGACTGCTTTGAAACATTTCCCATCATGCCTTGTGTTTTCGACCGGTGTCATTTAAGGTCATGTACACGGTTAGCATTTAAAGGACGCCGTTCTAGGAAAAAGCTTATAACTCTAGAATGCAAAGTTCAAACTGCTTCATATTTGATACACATGATGACCGTACAGCCATAAACAAAACTCGAGAACCAATTTACCCATAATGCCTTGCGTTCTCAGAGGGCGCCGCTTCTGTGGTCGTCCAACAAGAGCAGCTGTAGCGGACAGACGATATGTTGTGTTGACTTCAAAACACTGTAGGATGAACCTACACAGAGAGTAGCAAATTGCTATGGAAGAAAAAACAGGCTGTGATCAGTGGGAGGGGCCTATAATGACACGGGAGAATCCTTTGCCATCAGCACGCTATAACAGGAAAATGCTTATAACGCTTCAATGCAAAGTTCAAACTGCTTCATATTTGATACACACGATGATTGTCCATCCATAAACAACGCTCGATGACCAAATTACCCATCATGGCCAGTGGGAGGGGCCTATAATATCACACGAAAATCCATCGCCATAACTACGCCGTTATACGAAAATGCTTATAACTCTAGAGTGCAAAGTTCAAACTGCTTCATATTTGATACACACGATCACTGTCCAGAGCTAAACAACAAACAATAACCAATTTACCCACAATGCCTTGCGTTCTCAGAGGGCGCCGCTTCTGTGGTCGTCCTACACGAGCAGCTGTAGCGGACAGACGATATGTCGTGTTGACTTCAAAACACTGTAGGATGAACCTACACAGAGGGGAGCAAATTGCTATGTAAGAAAAAACAGGCTGTGATCAGTGGGAGGGGCCTATAATGTCACGGGAAAATTCTTCGCCATCAACACGATGTAATAGGAAAATGCTTATACCGCTCCAATGCAAAGTTCAAACTGCTTCATATTTGATACACACGATGATTGTCCATCCATGAACAACGCTCGATGACCAAATTACCCATCATGGCCAGTGGGAGGGGCCTATAATCAGAATCAGAATCAGAATCAGAATCAGAATCAGCTTTATTGACCAGGTACAGTTTAGAACAATACGAGGAATTTGACTTGGTAGTTGCAGTGAGAGGAGACACATCAACACACCGGAGCAGCCATTTGCGGCGCCCACATATTTAGGTGAAAAAAGGGATCAATAACAGGAGGAGAGGAGGGGTGAGGGGAAAAAAAACTGCCAGTTTGAAACTGATTTCCCTAAACAGAGAAAGCAGTGTGAAACCAGGAAAAAAACCGCCTCTGCAAACATAAATGTAAGCATGACACAGTCAAACAACTCGAGACAAGGCATGTAGGAAGGGTTGGGTGGGAGGTTGGCTGGGGGAGAGGGTCAGGTGGGAAGAACAACAGGAGTCCAGCCGTTTGGGGACATGGGCGTGCTGCCAGTCGGCGCTGCAACCACGCCTCCATGCAGCTGCGGTTGGGGAGGTGGGGAAAGATGGCCGACGAGGCATTTGAAGTTGAAGACCTGTAGCTGCGTTACTGATAACCAGATGACGTGTGGAAAAGTTCAGCATCAACAGTTCCAGGAGGAATGTAGGGAAGGAGCGGGGGGAGGGAGTGGGGGGTAAGAGCCGCCGTCTGCAGAAACTTCCTGGTGATAAGAGTTGAGACAACCTTGGCTTTAGCCTTGGCAGCTGGGGAGCCGAAAGGGAGATGAGCAATGTGATTTGATACAGGCTATGTTAATTTCCAATAGCCTTCTGTCCTGGGTCTCTCTGCTGTAATCCAATGAGTGGCCTAGTTTCCACTTCCAAGCCGGGTCTCGAACTTCTCCCAGTTGTTATCCATAACGCGTAGACGATCCAAAAGCAGCTCCTGCTTGCTTTTGATATCGATCAACACATGAGTCTGAGTGTTCAGAGCCCTGCTACATCCTTCAGAAATCACTGGCAGCTTTTCCAAAACAGTCGCCAGCGTAGTACGGACTTTTCGATAGATTAGGAAGCCACCAGTTCCGATCAGCAGCATGCCTACTATCATTATTCCAATCATGTAGATGTCCTCCACGTCTTCCACGGAAAGGATGGACAGACACACAACTCGCCACTTGTTCCAAGGGTCAAGTGTGTATCCAGCCGCAAACGTCCCGCTTGGACATGCGGGGTCACCACCCCTGGTTCTTTGCGTCGAAAAAATCTGATCGATAGCACTGAGAGACCAACTAATTAGTTCCATTATTCCGGTTTTGGATGAGTTGCAGAGAGAGGCTCTTGTTAGTTTCACAAGACCTGACAAAGCAGCAGCTAGGAGAGAGATAAGACGGAAGGGAGGGAGAAACAGAGAATGCGACTGACCTCGTCGAGAGAAGCAAGAAGAAAGCATCACACAGGAAAATCCTTCGCCATAACTACGCCGTTATACGAAAACGCTTACAACTC
This sequence comes from Gouania willdenowi, assembly GCF_900634775.1. NCBI lineage: Eukaryota > Metazoa > Chordata > Actinopteri > Blenniiformes > Gobiesocidae > Gouania > Gouania willdenowi. The sequence continues at coordinate 35,122,428 of NC_041064.1, read as the reverse complement.
CAGAATGCAAAGTTCAAACTGCTTCATATTTGATACACATGATGACCGTACAGCCCCAAACAACAAACGATAACCAAAAACACCCACAATGCCTTGCGCTCTCAGAGGGCGCCGCTTCTTGGGCCGTCCTACGCCAGCAGCTCTAGCGGCAAGACGACATGTCGTGTTGACTTCAAAACACTGTAGGATGAATCTTATTAGATGGAAGCACATTGCTACGGCAAATAGAGCAGGCTGTGAAAAGTGGGAGGGGCCTATCATGACACAGGAAAATCCCTCGCCATAACTACGCCGTTATACGAAAACGCTTATAACTCTAGAGTGCAAAGTTCAAACTGCTTCATATTTGATACACACGATCACTGTCCAGAGCTAAACAACAAACGATAACCAATTTACCCACAATGCCTTGCGTTCTCAGAGGGCGCCGCTTCTGTGGTCGTCCTACACGAGCAGCTGTAGTGGACAGACGATATGTCGTGTTGACTTCAAAACACTGTAGGATGAATCTTATTAGATGGAAGCACATTGCTATGGCAAATAGAGCAGGCTGTGAAAAGTGGGAGGGGCCTATCATGACACAGGAAAATCCTTCGCGATAAGTACGCCGTTATACGAAAACGCTTACAACTACAGGCCAATTCCCAAATCCCCAACAGTGGTATACGTGACCGTGGGTTACCGCCCCCGGCCGCTTCATCGGAACCTATGACGCCGCTCGCAGCTTTAATTATTATTATTATTATTATTATTATTATTATTATTACTATTATTATTATCTTGTTATTTTTATTTAGTTTGCACATATTAGTCTAACTACTCTTATATTTATGTTTATACTTCTTTTTTCATTTATTTTTCTTTATTTTTCTTTATGCTAGTTGATTGTTATTATTTAATGTTATACTACCTGAGAGAGCACAGGTCACCAAAAGAAATTCCTCGTGTGTATTCATTCACCCCTGGCCAATAAAGTTGATTCTGATTCTGATTGATTAAATTATCAGTTTTTAAGAAGAGGTATCTGCAAACACTGCTTCACACCATTTACACTGATGTCCACCCCATATATCATTACATGTGACCAGTACAAGACCAAACCTTGTCTGTCGTGGTAGCATTTCAGAGCATGGAGGAAGCCGCAAGATGTTTAATATTAACCTAACCACTAGATACGAGTGTATAATAATGTATCATCTTTTTCCTGCAGTCTGTGTCTTCTCCTCGCCCTCTGCTCTCTTTTCTGTTTCAGGTGTCTTGATGCTGGAGCTGGTGGTTCCTGATCAATGGTTCACGGCTCAACTAGTTTGGAACACTCTGATGGTCTATCCTTCTATTCTATTCTGTTTGTCCTTCTGTTCACTAACCTCAACCAGTCGACGCAGATGGCTGCCACCTCTGAACCTGGTTCCGTTGGAGATTTCTTCCTATAAAAAGGGAGTTTTTTCCCCACTGTCTATAAATGCTTGTTCATGTGGATTTTGTTGAGTTTTTCTTTCTTACTATTGACTCTATATTTTATGAAGAGCTTTGGGATGACTTTGTTGTAATTTGCGCAATATGAATAAAGTTGAATTGAACTGAAATACGTTAGACAATAGGCAATGACCTCCAAAATTAACATGCAAAAATGTCTCCCACAAACATACACAATTACAAAAAAGTGCACAAAATGACATCAAAAAAATTTTACAACACCAAATAACACAAATACACAGGATGACTGCAATACTTAAAAAATGGACACAGTAACAACAAACTCACACAACACAACACAACACAAATGTTTCCTATGTTAATGATCAGATTGGTCATTATTCTAAAAGCTGACATAAAATAGTTTTTAATTGAATGTTTATCATGTGACCCTTGGATCAGACAATCACATGTTTGTTGCCCTGCTGTAATAAAAGTTGCCATGTCTGGACTACAGTAGCCGACTAATAAGGTGATCCAATGCCATCATAGCCATAAACGTTTAATAAACAGTGTCATTAATTCTATTTTAAAGTTGAGACGGGTGTTTTGTGTGTTTTTTCCACCATGTGGTGGGATTGTGTCTTCTGGGATTCTGTTGGTGAATTAAAGAGGCTGCATGGGTGTCAATGTGCTACAGTTAGTGCTGCTCTCTGAGACAGTGATGCTGACAGCAACAGTAGAGCAGATATCACCCTCTCACTGAGCTCTAGATGTAGTAGAGCAGATATCACCCTCTCACTGAGCTCTAGATGTAGTAGAGCAGATATCACCCTCTCACTAGCTCTAGATGTAGTAGAGCAGATATCACCCTCTCACTAGCTCTAGATGTAGTAGAGCAGATATCACCCTATCACTAGCTCTAGATGTAGTAGAGCAGATATCACCCTCTCACTAGCTCTAGATGTAGTAGAGCAGATATCACCCTCTCACTAGCTCTAGATGTAGTAGAGCAGATATCACCCTCTCACTAGCTCTAGATGTAGTAGAGCAGATATCACCCTCTCACTAGCTCTAGATGTAGTAGAGCAGATATCACCCGCTCACTAGCTCTAGATGTCGTAGAGCATATATCACCCTCTCACTGAGCTCTAGATGTAGTAGAGCAGATATCACCCTCTCACTGAGCTCTAGATGTAGTAGAGCAGATATCACCCTCTCACTAGCTCTAGATGTAGTAGAGCAGATATCACCCTCTCACTAGCTCTAGATGTAGTAGAGCAGATATCACCCGCTCACTAGCTCTAGATGTCGTAGAGCATATATCACCCTCTCACTAGCTCTAGATGTAGTAGAGCAGATATCACCCTCTCACTGAGCTCTAGATGTAGTAGAGCAGATATCACCCTCTCACTAGCTCTAGATGTAGTAGAGCAGATATCACCCTCTCACTGAGCTCTAGATGTAGTAGAGCAGATATCACCCTCTCACTGAGCTCTAGATGTAGTAGAGCAGATATCACCCTCTCACTAGCTCTAGATGTAGTAGAGCAGATATCACCCTTTCATTGAGCTCTAGATGTAGTAGAGCAGATATCACCCGCTCACTAGCTCTAGATGTCGTAGAGCAGATATCACCCTCTCACTGAGCTCTAGATGTAGTAGAGCAGATATCACCCTCTCACTTGCTCTAGATGTAGTAGAGCAGATATCACCCTCTCACTAGCTCTAGATGTAGTAGAGCAGATATCACCCTCTCACTAGCTCTAGATGTAGTAGAGCAGATATCACCCTCTCACTAGCTCTAGATGTAGTAGAGCAGATATCACCCTCTCACTGAGCTCTAGATGTAGTAGAGCAGATATCACCCTCTCACTAGCTCTAGATGTAGTAGAGCAGATATCACCCTCTCACTAGCTCTAGATGTAGTAGAGCAGATATTACCCTTTCACTGAGCTCTAGATGTAGTAGAGCAGATATCACCCTCTCACTAGCTCTAGATGTAGTAGAGCAGATATCACCCTCTCACTAGCTCTAGATGTAGTAGAGCAGATATCACCCTCTCACTAGCTCTAGATGTAGTAGAGCAGATATTACCCTTTCACTGAGCTCTAGATGTAGTAGAGCAGATATCACCCTCTCACTAGCTCTAGATGTAGTAGAGCAGATATCACCCTCTCACTAGCTCTAGATGTAGTAGAGCAGATATCACCCTCTCACTAGCTCTAGATGTAGTAGAGCAGATATTACCCTTTCACTGAGCTCTAGATGTAGTAGAGCAGATATCACCCTCTCACTAGCTCTAGATGTAGTAGAGCAGATATCACCCTCTCACTAGCTCTAGATGTAGTAGAGCAGATATTACCCTTTCATTGAGCTCTAGATGTAGTAGAGCAGATATCACCCTCTCACTAGCTCTAGATGTAGTAGAGCAGATATTACCCTTCCATTGAGCTCTAGATGTAGTAGAGCAGATATCACCCTCTCACTAGCTCTAGATGTAGTAGAGCAGATATCACCCTCTCACTAGCTCTAGATGTAGTAGAGCAGATATCACCCTCTCAACACTGAGGTGTTTACTGACTGTCTTCACACAGGAAGTCACACTACTGTGATCCACACACTACTTTTTACTGGTGATAATCTTCAGTGTACGCCTGTACTCTTCTTTCCAGAATGTTCGGACAGTTAATAAGTTTAAATGATCCCATAATAAAAAAAGAAAGCAGCTCTCATGATTGGATTCACTCTGCACTGATGTTATATTCATCACAATAGAGACGGTCAACATTCATTAGAATAATCAACAATCAGAGCATTAATACAGGAAACCACAACAAGTTGTGTGTGTGTTTGTTGCATTTTTGTGTGTATTTTCTGCTCATTTTTGTGTGTTTTTTGTTGTTGTTTTGTATATATATATTTTTTTCTCCCTTATATTGTGTGTTTGTTGTTTTGTTAGTTTTGGAGTAAATTGTATCTATTTTAACTGTTTTCTGTATTCTTTTGTAAATTTTTTTGGAATAATTATGTGTTTATGTTTATTGTATGTTTTTATGTTTTTGAGTCTTTTTTCCAGTTTTTGCACATTTTTTCTGTATTTGTGTCTATTTTTTATTTGTGTAGTGCCTGTTTGTAGGCCTAGGTGTGCATTGTTTGCTCTCTGCTGCCAAAATAAACCTTCGAAATAAAAGCATGACATTTTTGTTCAATTTGCGACAATGTGGGATACTGTGACAATGTAGGACAATTTGAGACAATGTAGGACATTTTGCGACATTCTGGGACTATGTGGGATACTGTGACAATGTAGGACAATGTGAGACAATGTAGGACAGTCTGGGACACTCTGGGACAATGTAGGACAAATGGAGATAATGTATTACAATTTGGGACAATGTAGGATACTCTGGGACAATGTGGGACAGTTTGGGACAATGTGGGACAATGTAGAACTATTTGAGACAATGTAGGACACCCCGAGACAATGTGGGGTACTGTGACACACTCTAGGACAATGTAGGATAATCTGTGACAATTTAGGACAATTTGGGACACTCTGGGACAATGTAGGACAATTTAAGACAATGTAGGACACTCTGAGACAATGTGGGGCATGCTGGGACATTGTGGGACACTCTGGGACAATGTAGGACAATTTAAGACAATGTAGGACTCTCTGAGACAATGTGGGGCATGCTGGGACATTGTGGGACACTCTGGGACAACACAAGATAATTTGGGACACTGGGACAATGTAGGACAATTTGGGACAATGTTGCTCTCATCTTATAAAATTAATTCGACACCATTTTGAAGTAAACACAACATATTGTCTTTCCGCTAGTGCTGTTAGCGTTGGACGCCACTGAAAGTGGCGCCATCTGAGAACGCAAAGCATGATGGGTAACTTTCACATTGATTCTTGTTTAGGGCTGGACAGTCATCATGTGTATTTGATGCAAATTCATTGAAAAATAGCAAGATACAGCATTTAGAATGTGATGGCGATGGATTTTCCAGTGACATTACAGGCCCCTCCCACTGATCACAGAATGTTTTTCTTCATCAGCGACCTGTTCCCATCTTATTAGATTCATCCAACACTATTTTGAAGTCAACACAACATATCGTCTTCCTGCTAGAGCTGTTAACGTTAAGATGCCACAAAAAGCGGTGCCCTCTGAGAACGCAAGGCATGATGGGTAATTTTCATATCGAGTCTTGTTTAGGGATGGACAGTCATCATGGACAATCATGTGTATCAAATATGAAGCAGTTTGAACTTTGCATTTGAAAGTTATATGCATTTTTCTATTATGACGTGTTATAGTTGCTAACAGTGAACATGACCGTAAACGGCGCCAGTCAAAAACGCTAGGCATGATGGGAAATGTTTCAAGGCAGTCATGAATAGGCTTGGGCAAATGCTATTTGTGTGAAATTTGAAGCTGATCAAAATGTTTTTGTTTCCAGTGACATTATAGGCCCCTCCCACGGATCACAGCCTGTTTATTCTTCATCAGCGACCTGCTCCCATTTTATAAGATTTATCCGACACTATTTTGAAGTCAACACGTCATATCGTTTTTCCGCTTGAGCTGTTAGCATCAGACGCCAACTGAGAACGCAAAGCATGATGGGTAATTTCTACATTGATTCTTGTTTAGGGCTGGACAGTCAACATGTATATCAAATATGAGGCTGTTTGAACTTTGTATATCAGATTTATAGCGGTTTTTCTAATATGGCGTGCTAAATGGTGCCAGTCACACAGAAGACTGACCATGACTTTAAATATAACCTTGAGCCAAGGTCAAGGTCACACATTGAAAGGAAATGTTGCTCAATGGTACCATTATGAGCACTGTATCTCAATTTGTGGCCAAGTTATAGGAAAAAAAGTTTTTTTTTTTGTTTTTTTTGTGCGTCATGAACTTTGACCCCTGCTGGTCTTTTTACTGGTAGGTCGTACAGCTTCGGTCCAAACAAATAAAATACTCCACTTGAGATGAGCTTTTCATAAATGTATGCATTGAACTTGTACGATAAATAGAATCAGAATCAGAATCAACTTTATTGGCCAGGGGTGAATGAATACACACGAGGAATTTCTTTTGGTGACCTGTGCTCTCTCAGGTAGTATAACATTAAATAATAACAATCAACTAGAATAAAGAAAAATAAATAAAATAAAGAAAAATAAATAAAAATAAATGAAAAAAGAAGTATAAACATAAATATAAGAGTAGTTAGACTAATATGTGCAAACTAAATAAAAATAACAAGATAATAATAATAATAATAATAATAATAATAATAATAATAATAATAATAATAATAATAATAATAATAATAATAATAATAATAATATTCGTAGAGATGTGGAAAATTTTGATTGTTGACACCTGACGCAACCTTGACTTTGACATTTTGGCTTCAAAAATGGTCAACTGCACATCCTTGACATTGTCCCTATGAGATGACATATGTGTCACTAGTGCTGCATTAACAGCCAGGGAGGAGTTGCAGGACAAAAGAGTTGCGGAAGAAAAATAATAATAACTCCTACAGGAACAATGTATTTGGCAATAATTTGCCAAATACAAATACCAGTACAGCCTATTAAAAGTCTGGAGGAAGTGTTTACAGAGTAGGAGATGTTGGAGCTGGACAGTAGATACGTTGTGGTGTTATATCAGGCCGCCTGGCTGCTCCTGACAACCTTGTTTTGCTGTTGTCCAAAGCGTTTGATGTTCTATTTCAGTCTGCACTCTGTCACATTAATCAGGGCTGTAGTGGATGCCAGGCAGTGTTTTCTGTCAATCCAAAGTCCTCTGCCTACTTCCACAACGATTTATTGGGAAAAAACGTGGCTATATTTGCACGGCAACCTTTCGCCCGGACCTCACCAGCTGATGTCAGTTAATTATTTGTCCCTTGAATCTAATACTTTTCCTCTTGTGCCAAAACTCCCAGCGTGGAGAATCAAGGTCCCCACATATACACACGGCCGTACGGGCTAGCTGCTGCAATACGCAGAAACTCAGATGTACGATCGATGGCACACACAAATAAACACAGAGCAGCAGATGCCGTCGCTCAGTGTCGGTCAGTGCGGAAAATCCGACAGTCCATCCATCTGCCTCTGTTATTCCCAGCAACCAGAGTTGTGTTGCTACGCTAAACGTCTCCCCACATGAACTTATCAATCAAGCTCATGTTAGGAGCAGCTTCGTGCTTCTTATTGCCGTTTTATCCCACATTCGTTTTTCTGCCAACATTGCAACGTTATTACCACATCAGGTCAACATTGTTTATCTGTTTTCTTTTGCACAGGAACTCAAGCAGCAGGACTGAAGTGTTTGGACACTCAGCTTTTTATAATCACACAAATAAAAATAAATCAACCTGAATAAATAACCTCAATAAATGAATCACGAATTATTCTGATTTAAAAATCAGTTAGAAATTATAATAAAGTTGTTTTGTTTTTCAATAAAAAAATTATTATTCATTATAATAATAATGAAGAAAATTCATATTGTGGTTATATTATGATTGTGGAATAATGGAGTGGTAGGGGGAGTAGGGGAGTAGGGCTTGTAATAGGAGGGTTTTCAGGTTCGAGTCTCACCCAGCCCATCACTGTGGGATGTTGAGCAAACCCCTTAACCCCTAACTGCTCCACAGGCGCTGCAAAAATGGCTGCCCACTGCTCCTCATGGATGGGTAAATGCAGAGGACAAATTTCATATCTGAAATAAAATACACCAATAAAGGTGAAAGCCCTGATTTAATCTTATAATGACGGGGTAACGAAGCCCAATCCAAAACTCAGCAAACTAAATTTACACACACAACACAACAAAATAAACTGTACAAAACTAATCAAGATTCCTAATGGTTGAATGGTAAGAAACTAAAAAAAACAATTAACTTTATATATATATATATATATGTGGATGAAATGGCTTTAATTGTAGTAATTAATAGTTACAGTACATGTTACCAGTGACGTGCAGTCAGGGTAGGCAAGGTAGGCGGTGCCTACCCAAGGGTGAATTTATATATTTTGATTAGATTTAATTATAATATAATGATAAATGATTTATTTTTCCATTTCCAATAGCCTAGAGAACCTATAAGTTTGAAAGTGTCAGCATTTTTTGCTTTTCATAGACCAAGCCAGGCCTAAAACATTAATGTTTGTCATAATAAAACAGACATTCCAATAAAAGAAAAAGCTGCTTACATACCTGCCAAACCAAACCAAACCAAAAGTTTAGTCATGGCCAAACCAAAGGTGTGCACATGTGGTCTATAGATTACCTAATGAAGGGAGTGGCACATGCAGCAAGGACAGAAATGTGCAACTCACCTCACAATACAATCAAAATAATAATTTACTGCCAGTTAACTATTGAGGTCAAATGGACACATTTTACATCCGAAACCCTCAGTGAGAAAAGGTTTCTATACGTATATAATGTTCTCAGTCCAACCTACTCGCTACAAAGTTCTTCTTCTTTGTCTTATGTAGTTTATTGGCAGGTGGCACTCAACTGTGCTTTTTTGCCACCTACTGTACTGGAGTGTGAACCAGAGCTTTACCTTAAAAACTTAAAACAAAAACAATATTCTTCCCATAAATTTTGAATCACTAAAGAATGTGAGCACCTTTTCAATAAAACTTTATTCAAAGCATTACCCACATTAATCTCCATCTCCTGATGGTGTAAATCCTGCAGCATAATTTGTCTTTGTCTTGAATATCTATTACATTAAAGGAGAACATGCTCCACAGTCTCTTCCTCGTTACAATGCTCACACAATCCTGAATCATGATTATTGATGAGATGTAAAGTATGTCTTATCCTCAGCCTTGTTATGACCCTCTCTTCCTTGCCACTTCCAGTGGCGCACCTCCAAGTACACACTGTGCTCTGTAAAGCATATACTGTAAATGTCTCTCTGTATTTGATGAGTCCCAACATGCCTGTCATTCTGCCATGATATTTCTTTTAATAAATAACTTTGCTTCTGCCCTATGGGAATGTCCTTACGAGGATCATTTGATGTAAGTGCCTGCTTTGCTAATTTATCAACCGCTTCATTACTGCTTATCCGTCTATGTGCTGGAATCCATAAAAACAAAATCTTGAAACATCTCCCATAAAGTCTATACAAGTTTTCATAAATTTAATAAACCAAATTCTGTTTACTAGAAGACTTAGAATGTTGTATTGCCATTAGAACAGAGCTCAAGTTTGAACAAAATATATCTTTCACTTGTCTTATATCCACTGTACTCACCACAGAATGTCCACAGGTGATAGTTTTATATGAGGGGGCGGGGCTATCAGTGTCATCAGAAGACACCAAAAGATCACAAACCTCCATTCTCATCCAATAGAAAAATGAAGTTGTATTAACCTGGTTTCAACCCATAGAGGGCAGTCACTCTGACACTTTACAACAAAATACTTTGTCTCAAATGTTAAAATGTAGAGAGGACTTTGTACCCAAATTTATTTGATTTCTGCAGGAAAAAAACTGGTTTGGGGGTTTAGTCACTCTTTAAAGGTCCCGTGTCATGTTATTTTTCACCATCTCCATTTGTTCTAAAAACCCCAAAAACATAGTATTTCAGGTTTATTTTCCCAAACTCGCCTGTTTTCCAGAGTTTAAGTCTCAGAAAAGTCACTTTGTGATCAACTCTACACAAACAGGCTGATTTGCGGCTTACTTATGCATATTCATGAGTGGGCGTGTCTATAGATGGGACACTGACTTCCTCCTCCCCACACGGTGACGTAGGCCAGAGGACGGCCCGCCCTCCTCCCACCCACTCCGTAGCCAACATAGACTGTAGAAAATACATACATAGCACTGCGAGAAGGACGCTGAAATGCTCACCAAGCAGAGAGCTTCCTGGAGGCGCGGCTTCTCCAGCTCAGTGCCGTGTCAAATGCGTCAGCAAAGTGGGAACATGTCATCAAATTGGAGCGAGGTGTTTGGGCTCACCCTGCAGTAAGAAAGGAGCAAATCAGCCACTAACTAACGATTGAGGGAATCAATGAAAAAAACACTTTGAAAAAAAGAAAAAAAAGGAAAATAACAAAAAAAAAGAATAAATAAATAATAATAATAATAATAATAATAATAATGATAATAATATTTGTATATAATATGTTTTTGGTTTCAAATGCACCTTTTGACTTTTAATTAAAAGAAAGTAAAACTACAAATTAGCTCAAATTCAAATTGAACTCTTTTCCAGAAATTGAACATTTTTCCTTATTTTGGGGAAATAAGTCATGCTCAGATCGCAGGTGAAATCTGTCAGAATTTAAACTTTGTGTGTCCTAAAAAGATGCTGTGTTCAATTTGTATGTCATGGTATGTAAAACTCACATCTGTTGATACTAATGTGTGATTTAGAGTCGGGGTTCAGAAGAGAAAATCCAGGAAAAGTTGATAAACCACACAAATCCACCATGGCCACAGAGAGGCCACACAGAGGCCCAAATCAAGTGTGAGAAAGAATGAGTGAGTAATACCTTTAACGACACGGTTTACTCTAGGATGAGTGTCGGCTTTCCTCCTAAATATTGCCGCGGCTAAAATGCCGTGCGGTATTTGTCTCATTTTGCACGCTGACTTATTTTTTGGTATTACACTGGAAATAGTTATGCTTGGATTTCAGCCTGAAGGGACATTTTACTGGATGATTGACATGAGAATAGACATGAGACTATAGACATGAGACTATAGACATGAGACTATAGACATGAGACTATAGACATGAGACTATAGACATGAGACTATAGACATGAGACTATAGACATGAGACTATAGACATGAGACTATAGACATGAGACTATAGATGTGACTATAGACATGAGACTATAGATGTGAGACTATAGACATGAGACTATAGATGTGAAACTATAGACATGAGACTATAGACATGAGGCTATAGACGTGAGACTATAGATGTGACTTTAGACATGAGACTATAGATGTGAGACTATAGACGTGAGAATAGACATGAGAATAGACATGAGACTATAGACATGAGACTATAGATGTGAGACTATAGACATGAGACTGTAGATGTGAGACTATAGACATAAGACTATAGACATGAGACTATAGATGTGAGACTATAGACATGAGAATAGACATGAGACTATAGACATGAGACTATAGACATGAGACTATAGACATGAGACTATAGACAAAAGACTATAGACATGAGACTATAGACATGAGACTATAGATGTGAGACTATAGACATGAGAATAGACATGAGACTATAGACATGAGACTATAGACATGAGACTAGAGACATGAGACTATAGACATGAGACTATAGACATGAGACTATAGACATGAGACGATAGACATGAGACTATAGATGTGAGACTATAGACGTGAGAATAGACATGAGAATAGACATGAGACTATAGACATGAGACTATAGATGTGAGACTATAGACATGAGACTATAGACATGATAATTTGCTTTAAGTCACATTGACAGCAAACATTATTTATCTCATAGTTTCACCATTGTTTATTTGTTTGTTTGTCTGTTAGCACGATAAAGTCAAAAGTGTTTTTTTCGGAGTGAAAGATTCCATTTCATTTTAGAAATGATCTGGATGAATAAACTGATTCTGGATCAGTTTGAAAAAAAAGAAAAAAAGCCTACCTCTCTTTCATGATTGTAGAACTTTCAAAAATTCATATTTTGGTTATTAAAAAACCGATCTTTATTAAATTTGACTCAGTTATGTTGGGTTGGTTCCTTTATTATCCAACAAAGTTTTATCCAGAACCGATGCGTATTGCACATTTCATGGTAATGTTTTTTTTAATGGGGTGCCCATCAGTGTTGATTTTAGTCAAAATGTAGTCATTGGAAGTATTTCAATTATAGTTTTGCTTTAGTCAACTACATGACATTAACATTTTAGTCGACTAAATCTGTTACGGATATAAAAAAAAAACAGGATGAGAGTTTATGCATTTTTTTAAAGACTAATATAGCATTGATCAGCCTGATATTGGATGTTATTAATGTTTGTAAATAACAGATTTGATGTGATCATTGCGTAAGATCACATGACATGATCACATGACTTCTGATTGGATTTCATCCCATGTCACGAAATTACAGTTGAGTTTTTACGAGTCAATGAAATCATAAATACATTTTGAAATCGTTTTTGGTAATATGTGTTTTCTTTAAACTATATTCACATAGTTTAGTTGTTGTCAATTTAAAAAAAAAAAAAGTCGACGAAATTTATGCAGAACATTTTTAGTCAATAAAATAAACACTGTATGGTTATTAATAGGGATAGAAATTTCTAACAAGCCTTTAGTTTAGACAGTTCATTATTTAATTTTGTAGCTTTGCATCCCACTAATGGATTCCTAGACTTCTGTCTTACAGTGTGTTGACTAAACATTTCCGTCATCGTTTTTGTCCACTACATTTTATTAAGTGACAACAATTAGACTGTGATTCATTTTTTAAAAATACATGTTTTTGTCATCTAATAATAACCTAAAATGTAATTTTTTTTTTATTATATATTTATTTGTATCAATACACATTCATATTCATAATATTTCTAACACAAGCACATTCATATTCATAATATATCTTACATAAATCCTTAAATTTGTGATTTTCATAACCCAGTACCCTGGACTTTTAATTTAAAAAAAATACATATTCAATTCCATAGAAAAGAAATTGAAACCCCTTCAAAATCTTTTTTTTTTTTTTTTTTCAAATTTGGCCTGTGAATTATTCTTACCAGTGACTCTTTTCTTTGTTGAATCTTTCTTAAAGTTAATGTTTATTTAATTTAGCTAAATTCAGTAATGTTGTGAATGTTAAGATTTATTATATTATTCAGGAAATGTTTAGAGAGAATGATTGTTTTCCTTCAGTTGCAGCCGCCAGATATTTGTTTGGAACAGCAGAGGGCGCTGGTAACCCAGTGTTCAGTTGGGATGCAGCTATTCTGCGCAGTGAAGAAGAGATGCTACGCGCTAGCAGACAGAGCTAATAGAAAAACCTGACTTTTACAGATATTCACGTAATATTACAGATATTCTTTGGGTGCTAAAAGGGTAAGGAATCATTTATGAACATGTTTAAGAGTAGAAGGCGGTCAGAAAGAGAACATTCCGCCCGCCGCCTACACTTCTGGACATCCCTGCCAGTGAGCGATTAATTGTGAGTCAGTGAGTTAGAACTTTACAAAAGTTGAAAACCTCTTTGTTTACTTCTAGGTTTTGTGTTAAGTTGTAACCAGTTGTGTTTCCATCACTAAATAGTTGAATCTTAAAGCCCAGGCTGTGGCCCCATTCATTCAGACCTGTGTCACACACAGAAGAGTTTCTCTGTAGCTTAGAGGTAGATTATCTGCCTTCCTTCTGGGAAACGGTGGTTTCATTCCAGATTGTAGCAGGAAAGTAGCTTTGAATAGTTGAACCCAGATTAAAAAGTCACTCGGAAAGATTTCTAGTCATTGCCCCCGTCTTAACAAAGAATAATCCATGTATTCAGCTTCTCAGAATTCAACCTGTGTCCTCTCTATTCCTTTATGATCCCACGGGGGTTGATTGGATGCTGTAAAGCATGGGTTCTCAAACGGTGTGCCGTGGCACACTGTGGGCCTTGAGGCAAGTACAGGTTGCCGTGAGATTTTGTGACAACCATACTGTTGCGGCAATCTGCCTGATTGCTCCGAGCATTTTTGCTGCTCCAGTGCTCATACTGCTCCGTGTGTGCGCTTATTTCTCCGCGGTACACCTCAACAGGTGAGCGCTATCGCACTGATGAGAAACGCACGGGAAAAGGACTGAAACCAAAGGGCTACTGGTGAGCTCATAATGACTGGACTGTTAAAATGTGAACTCATCATTGTATAATTAATTAAGTTGTTTATATGAGAAGAGGAAAAGAGTTTAAAATTTGCTTAAAACCTTGTTTATGTATTTAAGGGCTAAAATAAGTTAGTATTTAAAATATAGCAAATTTCTCTTTAATAAAATTCAGAGTGAAAATATTTAATTTATGTATGAAAATAGTATAATATAAATTCATTTTTGTTGAAAAATTATTAATTAAAATTTTAATTGTATTGTCTATACTTGATATAAACATAAAAGTACTTTAAAAGTAGTTCTAGTTTTCTGTTTGGTTAATGCCTAATTTTACAGATTACTGTCTGCATTGATTTAGTTAATATATAAATATATATATATATATATATATATATATATATATATATATATATATATATATATATATATATTTGGTACAATATCACGGGCTGTTTCTCTGTTTTAATGTTGTCCTACAGCCTTTGTCACACACACACACATATATATACTTTTACCAAATTAAATGTACTTACCTGAAATTGTGTTTATTTGTACTTACCTTCTTTGATGAAAAATAAGGAACTTATTTGCATTTGTGTTTTATGTTCAAAGGTTTTTTATCTTTCTGTCACTGGAAATAATAAAAGTAAGAACGAGTGAAATCCTGTGTCTGGTCAAGTTCTTCTTTTTTCAAGTGTGGGAATCCATGACGTTATAAACACACTGACACATACCTTATTATTGTAATATATAACTGCACAAAAAAAATTATATTTTAATATAATACTTTGTATGCACTCATTTCACAATACACATAATAACTTTATACCTAAAAACAATTCTTTAAAAAAAAAAGAATAGAATGCAATATTTGCTGTTCCCACGGTTACGCAGGCAGGACTTATAAGACTGTGACAAAGGTTGTAGGACAACATTAAAACAGAGAAACAGCCCATGATATTGTACATGATATGAGTGATAACACGTGTTATAAAGGCTATTTTACACAATAGGTGTGCCTTCAGATTTTTACTTGTCCTTTGGTGTACCTTGGGAACAAAAGGTTTGGGAACCACGGCTGTAAAGGGCCGAATCAGGCCCGTAGGCCGTATCTTTCATACCATCAAAGCAAAGCAATGCAACGCAGATTCATTTGTAGAGCAAACTTTTTACATGTGGTTACTGCAGTTCAAGAATGTAAGTTTTAACTGTTTGAAAATTAGAAAGAGGAAAGTGGACATGTTTTTAAAATGCAGTGTTTGTAGTTAGAGCACATGCGTGAAACTCATGGCCCGGGGGCCAAATCCGGCCCTTTGGAGCATCCAATTCAGGGAAAACATGAATAATTGTGTAAATGAAACTCAACAATATTTGCACAATTGCAGTCATGTTTAATGTTAAACAGTTGAAAAAAGTCAAAATGCTTAAGTTCAAATTATTCATTAATCTTTCCCTTAATTAAATAGACAAAATCAAGGAAATTTAAAGTGAAGATCCTGTTGGGAATTATATCTGTCACTTATTGCATGGATATTGTCAGTTTCTTACATATTTTGTATTTCATGAATAGGTAGAAGTGCAAACTATGGCACAATAAAGTTTAAATTACTTGCATAAAATCTGTGACTGTCTTAAGCTGAAACTGCTCTGTATTTGGCCTCTGAACTAAAATGAGTTTGACACCCCTGAGACTGACTAAAACCAACTGAAAGCATAAAAACATTTAAAAGGAGGGAATGTTTTTGATCTCAGTTGCACAAAATGTTGATACCCAAAATCAAATCAAACTTCTTGAGCACTGTCGAGGTGCCCTTGAGCAAGTCACCAAACCCCAACACTGCTCTGGTGCGCTCACTTTATTGTAAAAGCAGCCCCACTCTGACATCTCTCCATCAATGCATGTCCACAGGTCCTATATATATATATATATATATATATATATATATATATATATATAATACTAGTCTGTTTTTACTGGTTTACAGTCTGTGCTACTAAAGTTATTAATATCATCAAGAAGTTCCTGTAGGATTTGAAATCACCCATGATGCCGTCGGCTCTGTGTTGCCAGATAAAGCTGATAATTTCCCCAAGAAATGGTGAAAAAACCACCAAAAAGGTTGCACTGCCTTTGCCTGAAACTATAAATCCAACCTGGCAACCTGTTTACTTACTGTTATTTCCCTTGTGAAGGCTGTTTATTATTATTTGTATTTTGTCCAATTATGTTTGTGTACTGATTTATTTTTATTTAGGCCCATTTCACCATATAGACAATAGATAAAATAAAATAATACAAAAAAGGATTATACATAAGGACGAATCAGTGTTAGAAAAACCTTATTGGTTTAGCAAATGTTTCCTTATTGCTTTTTCATTTACAATTTATTATCCTATTTTATCTTCTAAAATGGGATTCAGAGAAAATGACAAAAACATTATTCCGTTTAGAATTAATGAATTTAATACATTATTTATTTTGTTGTAGATATGTTTAGTCTATGGAATTATTACAATGTACAAACAATAAAATTAAAATATAAAAATTAATTTATTTCCAGTGTCCTATGTGTCTGATTCCTGCAAACACTGGGACATCATCCATTTGATTTCTATCAGAGATCCATCTGAACTTTTACTTTAGGCTTTATTTACCTGAATAATAAACATCTGATTTACATACATTAAAAATTATTCTGGACTTATCAGTGGATTTTAAATACATACAAGGATACATTTTTTGCAAGAATTTAGCTGAACAAAGCTGTCAACATTTTTTTTTTTTTTGCATGTTGAGCTTTGAAAGGGTTGTTTTTGTTTGTCAAATGTATGTAATTAAAGCTAAATCTAAAGAGAAAGAATGATCTCTAGGACTGTGTTCGAAATCAGACACTAACGTACTATTGTATACTAACGTTCTACTCATCTAATGTCATATTAATGTACCACTCATACTAACATACTACTCATACTAATGTACCACTCATACAAACGTAATACTTACACTAACGTACTACTCATACTAACGTTCGACTCATCTAATGTCATACTAATGGACCACTCATACTAACGTTCTACTCATTTAATGTCATACTAATGTACCACTCATACTAACATACTACTCATACTAATGTACCACTCATACAAACGTAATACTTGCACTAACGTTCTACTCATCTAATGTCAAACTAATGTACCACTGATACTAACGTAATACTCATACTAATGTACTACTCACACTAATGTACTACTCACACTAATGTATTACTCATACTAATGTACTACTCATACTAATGTACTACTCACACTAATGTACTACTCACACTAATGTATTACTCATACTAATGTACTACTCATACTAATGTAATACTCACACTAACGTAATACTCATCTAATGTCAAACTAATGTACCACTGATACTAACGTAATACTCATACTAATGTACTACTCTCACTAATGTACTACTCACACTAATGTACGACTCATACTAATGTACTACTCATACTAACGTACTACTCATACTAACGTAATACTCACACTAACGTAATACTCACACTAACGTAATACTCACACTAATGTACTACTCACACTAATGTACTACTCACACTAATGTACTACTCATACTAATGTACTACTCATACTAACGTACTACTCATACTAATGTATTACTCACACTGACGTAATACTCACACTAACGTAATACCCACATTAACGTAATACTCACACTAACGTAATACTCACACTAATGTACTACTCACACTAACGTACTACTCATACTAACGTACTACTCATACTAATGTATTACTCACACTAACGTAATACTCACACTAACGTAATACCCACACTAACGTAATACTCACACTAACGTAATACTCACACTAATGTACTACTCACACTAACGTACTACTCATACTAACGTACTACTCATACTAATGTATTACTCACACTAACGTAATACTCACACTAACGTAATACTCACACTAATGTACTACTCACACTAACGTACTACTCATACTAACGTACTACTCATACTAATGTATTACTCACACTAACGTAATACTCACACTAACGTAATACCCACACTAACGTAATACTCACACTAACGTAATACTCACACTAATGTACTACTCACACTAACGTACTACTCATACTAACGTACTACTCATACTAATGTATTACTCACACTAACGTAATACCCACACTAACGTAATACTCACACTAACGTAATACTCACACTAATGTACTACTCACACTAACGTACTACTCATACTAACGTACTACTCATACTAATATATTACTCACACTAACGTAATACTCACACTAACGTAATACTCACACTAATGTACTACTCATACTAATGTACTACTCACACTAATGTACTACTCATACTAACGTGCTACCAGTGACCCCAAGGGTGAATTGATATTTTTATTATTTGTTTTAATTATAATATAATTATAAATTATTTATTTTTCCATTTCCAATAGCCTACATTACTTATAATTTTGAAAGTGTGCGTTTCACAGCCCTAAACAGCGCTATTTCCAGGAACAGCTGCAGTCTCACTCCGCTGTATGGCAAGAGGAGGCCACGCCCCCTCCCAAAAGCACATTGCTGCTCCGCCTCTGTTCCCATTGCGTGTTTTTATGTGTTTGTGCATGTGCAGTCAGTTCCCAAGATGAAAACCATTTACGTCCAAAGGCAGATCTCTACACGCCTTTGGACGTAACCGCGCTATGCTAAATGCTATACGTAAGTTCACAGTGCATTAGTGAATTGATACCATGTGACCGCCGCTGCTACATTCTCTAGCTAGTGGGCGGGATAACACTACAGTCAGGATGACAGCGCTAGAGAAACTTTCTTTTGAGGAAGACCTTTGTTGTAAATTGAGCTATACAAATAAAATTGAATTGAATTGAATTAACACTTGCCAGCAGAAATTGGTGGTCTCGATTTGCAACGTGCCTACCCAACCCTAGTGGTCACGGCACGTCACTGCGTACTACTTATACTAAGTCTGATGTATAAATGAGTATGTAGTGCGTTCACATTAGATAGTCTGAAAAGATTGAGTACGTGAGAAATACCCAAATGTGTACTATATACTATATGGGCACACTAGTCATACTCAGCTGTCCCATGATGCATTAGGAGCAGAACGTAAAATGGTCCCGGTGTCACGTACTGAGTTTTCCTCCATACTGAGATTATAACCATAACCCTAACATAATGCAATAAACAAATAAATCACATGTCCGTTTGAAAACAAAAATAAACAAAAAATAAATAAATAAATAAATAAAAAAAATATATATATATATATACAGTATATATATATACATATTATTTTTTAGCAAAAATTCTGCGCATTTACAATCTCAGTACGATGTGAACTCAGTACATGATACCGGTGCCAGCTTCAAGCTAAAAATCAAATCCCCTTTTCAAAATGAAAGCATCTCTCCTTGTCTTCCATTAGCTTTTTATCTCTTTTGTTAATAGGGCTCTTATTTTGAAGTTAACAGGAAGTTTAGTCAGTAGCACTATGGAGGGTCTCCATTGGGGAGTTTTATGGATGAAATGAGCACATGTTGATATTCTACTTGGTCACTTTCTCACTTCAAATGTTTTCAGAACTTTCAAAGTAAAGGTGCAGAATCAACAGAGATAATTAGCCTCAGTGTGAACAAAGTTTTTAATGTTGTAGGTTCCAAATGCATCTTGTGAAATGTGGAAGTATACTTCAGTGGGAACGCTCATCATCCTAATCATACTTGTAGTATATAGTAGACAGTATGTACTCATTTAACACAATCATTGTTTAAAAACAGGTTTTATGTTCTGGTTTCTTGTTCATTCTGGTCTTTTGCAGGTATTGGTTTGGTATAGTTTTGTCTTAGACGTATAAAAGTATCAGAGGTTAACCTACACTGTGCAGTCATTCCATCATAAGCCAATCAAACATGGCCTCGTTCTCCAATTACACAACAGCTTGACATGGATGTCATGGAAAAGCTGTGAGAGTTTCCTCCTCCATGCTCTGCTCTAACTTCACAGGCCCTGAATTCCATAAAACGCTCTTTAAACGCGCGTTGGGCAGCAGGTGGAGATCCGTGCCACGCTAGGAATGTGGACCAGGGGGGAGGACTCAGTGGGGGCTTAGAGATGCCCCCTGGCACCGTGGAGGAGCCCTCCCAGGGGTCGCCCTTTAACGCTGCGATGGATAGGGTGGGTGCTCTCTCCATGTGAACCTGTCAGGAACAGAGCGGTCTGTGTGTGTGTGGGGTGGATTTAGACCATTAGTTCTGCACACACTCACATGTGTGTGTTCAGAGTCACTGGGGTCTTTCTGCTAATTATAGGCTGAAATCTGACAAAGACAAATTAGAAGGAAAAGGGACAGCTGCGAGGTCCATCTGACGGAGGACGGCCAGGGTTTCATTTCTTACTAAATCCCTTTCTTTCAACAAAAAAACCTAAAACTAATGAAGTTTTCTTTTCGCTGCCCTAATTACAGCTACACACCATGCGGCACACGGCCTCGGCCATTCGCTCAGACCACAGGGTCAAAGGTCAGTCAGCGCAGGTTTCCCATCTTCTCCCTGATCTAAAGCCAGTTCCTGAGGGAAGCTGATCCAGTCCCAGACCTCCCATGATCCCACGCTCTCACACCTGCTGCTCACACAGAGGAAGAACAGCTCATTGTCTGTGGAACACACTCATGTCACGGCCACTACCACTTTTATTGGTGCTTCTTTCTCTGCAGGCGTGCTGTGGTATCTGGAAACTGGCCAAGCATAGGCAGACTTGGAGATTCTAGCCAGGGAGGGGGGGGGGCAAAAGAAAAAATAGAATTAAATATATCGACCGTCTCCACCACAATGTTTGTAACATATACCAGTTCCTCCAGGATTTAGCGGCTAATTTCTGTGATTGTTGCGGCCTAAAAAGCCTGATTTTGCTGCAAAACTTACAGCATTTTGAGGCTTAATTATTTTCTATAACTTTGCCTCAACTGGTCAATTTGTGAAAAAACCGAATTGCCTTTGAATTAATGCATAACAATACAGACAAGAGCTCAGAGTCACAATAATTTAACAACTTTTTAAAGGTTTCTTAGTACAAAGAATCAGTTTTTGAAATAAATACAAGAAACTTCTAAAATAAATAAATGGTGTTTTACCCTGTGAGATGCACTCATGACTTTTGCTACAAACACTTTGGCTGCAGAAGAGTCTCATGTGTTTAGCAATTTGTAAATGTGTGGGTGGAGTTACCACCAGGGGGCGCAAACACCAATGATATCAGCCACAGCTGCTGTTTTATTTTAGACGGTACCTGTAATGAAGCTCTATCAAAGGTCATATATAATAATAGATGTTTAATCAGGTTATTCTAGCGCAGCAGGAGATCATTAAACAGTTGCGTTTTTGAGACACATTCGCCACTATTTGGCTCGAAAGAGTCAGTTTGTCTGTTGTGAAACCGTCTGTAGCCAGACTAAATGGTGATTCCGGTCGCACCAGGGACTCCCGGTGGCTGTTGACTTTGGAAGTTGAAGTGGCTTACACAAAGCAGACAGACTTCAGTCACAATGTGCCGTCGAATTCACCAGAATCTTTAGTCAGATTGGTTACAATTGCCTAAATTTGCGGTGATTGGACAGAATTGCAGGGCCAATCGCAAGGATTGACTGAATTTGTATTAATAGTTGGGATCGCAACATCACAATTTCCTGGGGGGTCTGATATGCAAAGATGCAAAATGAATTAGTAACATACTGTACTTGATAATGTTGACTACAAAAATTTGCGTCGATCGAAATTCATGATAAAATCTTTCTGCTTCATTTTTGCTGCAGTACCATACATGACCTGCGGGGCGCAGTGTCACCATTTACATTGTGAAAAAAAGTTGCGCAACAGAAGAAGAACCAACCTAAAGTCTCAAAAGTTTGGGACCATTTCACTGAAAACGTCTACTACACACCTGAGGTAGAACTAACGTCTGTGACATGAAACTAACGTAATATGTTAGAATCAAAGCAGCAGAAAAATGTTTTATAAAAAAAAAATCTCAAAACCATTTCAACATGGTTGGTCACATGACTCGAGTGCAAATCAACAACTGGTATTTTTAAACAACAACAACAACAACAAATGAATTCACATACAGCATAATTTGTACACTCAATGTTTCATGGCACTTTAAATATCTGTATGATATGTACATTACATTAAGAATTGTATTTTTCTGAATTAATTTGGGAAAACTGTTTCTTTTGTGTGTGTATTTGTAGTTGTCTTGTGTTTTTTTGTGTATTTGTGTTGTAATTTTGTGAGTTTTGTGAATTCTTTTTGTGCATCCTTGGAGTCGTTTTTGTGAATTGTTGTCGTTTTGGGATTTTGTCATCTTTTTAGTTTATTTATGTTGTCCTTTTGTGTATTCTTCTGTCATGTTGTGTGTTCTGAGTCATTTGTCTGCGTTTTCATTGTCATTTTGCGTTTTACAAGTAATTATTGTGTATTTATGTTGTCCTGCTGTGTATTTACTGGTCTATGGGCATACAGTATGTATATAAATCTTTCTCACAGACATGGACCAACATGAACATTAGCTTCCTTTTAAGAGCTGTTCTTATATCTACGAACAAAGTGCTAATCCCTGTGCTTCTGCTAATTAATGTTTGTCCATCATCCCCATGGTTCTTAGGTGGCCAAGTTGGAAATGAGAACCTTTCATTGGACGAGATTATCATTGGTGTTGCTGACAAAAGCATGACAAACACAACTTTGTGTTATACGTCAGGCAATGCCTTGGAATTGAACCTCTAACCTCTGCATCAGCACCACCACCACCACTGGAGCCTCCCAGTATGTTGCTGATGTCTGTCTTCATAATGTGCCAGTGTGCAAAATGATTGTGTGTAGGTGTAATATTGTAAGATCATTATCTTGTTACAGGGTTTGTGTTAGAATGTCATGAGCTGAGTCCAAGCCCCTCCCCCTCCACCCCCCTCCACCACCCCCCCCCCCCCCCCCCAGCTTGACTGATAGATTTCCAACAATCCTTCCATGATGTGGAGACTCTGAGCGTTACTGTTCCATTGACACGTCACGTTTCTGCACCAGTTACCAACGTTACCAACTGATTCCATCCAAAATGAACATGTTAGAGCCTCCGCCACTTTTCAGTCTTTAGTTTGAGTTTTTCTATTTGCCACTTGTGTTCTAGGTAATCAGTGTTTTCTATTGAAAGCCTTCCCAGTGTTCCCAGTGTTCCCAGTGTTCCCTGAATGAAGGGAATCAGCAGCTCCTGGTGGCTGAAGAAAAGGACTCCCTCCTAGTGGCTGCAGATGGAAGTGCATGTTTGTAGCTGAACAAATCAAACTCTACAGTAGATTCAGAATCAGGATCTGTTTACTGTTCTCTGCTTCAATCTGTTTAAATGTAGACATAATAAACACTGTCACTGCTGTAATAACAATCATTTAAATTAGACATATGGTATTATAGATTATCTCTGTATCTTTTGCTTTGTGAATAAACTTTAGTTTTATAACATTAGACAAATTGAGTCTAAACAGCCGATGATAGATTGAAATGAACACAGTGTAAATATAGTCAAAACTAAAAGGAAAACCTGAAGAAAAATGAAAAAGAAACCAAGACTAAACAAAAATGACACTTTAATTACAAAATATGTCACAACATTCATATATACACAGATTGAAGCAGAGAATGAGAATAAATGTGCAATAAAATAAATCCTGAGGTAAATTATACTCCTCGTGCTTCAGTAGGTTTTCAGTTTGTTTATTCACAGCTAAAAATCTTGGTTTAAGAGCGAATGACTTTAAATAACAATGAAAAAAAAAAATACTTTTTTTGTTTTACAAAATATTAATGTTATTTATTTATATGTGATATAAACCCATGATATATAATTATCATATTATGTGAGATTAAGGCAGGCTTTTCAGGTTGCTGGACAAACATTTTGACTGATTTTGTCTGTTTGTTGATGTCCTTCACTCTGTGTTTTTCCACTTTTGGCCTGATCTGTAGAGCAGCAGTTTCTTTACTTCTATACTCCTTCTCCCACTGACTGAGGTTACCCCTGGTAGACCAGAACACAGACTTCCTGGACCGGAGCTTGTCGCTGATACCACTTTTGAAAAGCGATGGGAGAAACAGTATCAAAGCGAGTGCCTTGACCCTCCTGCTCCCATTGATGGGACAAGCGAGATTTTGGAGTGTGATTAGTCTTATAAAGCATGTCGTCCGTCACAATCATGGGTCTGTCATTTCCTCTGCTTCATCCTCACTAGATTCTTTGATTCCAAAGTGTTTTTTATTTTGTTTATTTAAGCTTCTGGTGAGTTTTCCTGACTTTACTTCTCCATTATATGAACATCAGCCTCTCAGAGAACTCACAACATGTGGGTTAATGCTGACGAGGCCTTTTTGTGTTCTGATTCAGAGCAAAAATTAAATTCTTTGAGCGACAAAGGCCTGACTTCCAGTGTTTAGTGTTTCCAATGTTTTTCGACTACAACCCTCTTGACCTTTGACCTCACGCGTGAGATCTGAACGTGAAAGACATTTCTGAGAGTGTAAAAAGCCTTATTGAGTATAGCTAGTTAGCATAGCATAGATGGTTCTTTAGAGATTTTTTGGTATAGACTGGGCATGTCTTATCTGCTCCGGGAGCCCCGCCCATAATCAAGACGTTTTTCAGCCTATAGAGGGTTTTCATTTACGTCACGTTCTGAGCAGTAACCCGAATGCGCGGCCATATTGGAGGCACTTTAAGACAAACACTGCGATGGATAAATGCTCCTCAAAATGCGTTATAGATGCAAAGGCATAAAGGGAAGGACTTGGTCCACAGGAAAGGGCCCGATATTTAGATAAGTTAGGGTTTATTGGTGGTGCAGATCCATACGAGTTGGATCAATGACGACCCGGAGAGTCTTCCATCTATTGCGTATCCTGATATGGTCAACAACCTGATTTTAACCCTAACCCAATCTGGGTCATCTTTTTAAAAAAAGGTCAGACCTTTTACCTTGAATACAATGAGAAATACAGCTCTACATGTTAGCTCTACATTTTAACAACTGTGTTGCTACTGTAACAGGCTAATAAATGTGATTATATTAAGTCAATAATGCCACATGCAGTAGCTTGATATGAATTATATTTTTATCATCATATTATAAAAAGAGTTAAGAGTCTATCAACAATTCACTTACCTGACAAGAAATCAGCCAAACAAATTGGGATGTTGTCCAGGTTCTGAACTCCTGGTTTAGTTTCGCTAACCACAGGCCCCTCCTTTCCTCTAATAACCTTTGACATTGTTCTCCCTGATTTGTTACAACCTTTGGCAGTCTATAAAACTCCAAATGTTTTTCACAGTCTGACCGCTTGGTACAGCCAAAAACACGGCAATAATTCACTATCTGCTTTATTTACCTTCTGAGTATCTCCAATATGGCGACTTCCAGTTTGATGAAGCGGTGATGACCTGCCGTGAAAACCCTCTGTAGAAGCAGTCAGCCAAACTAACTAAACCTAGCAGCCAAACCTCGGGGTTTAGTTACGCTTTAAAGTTGAATTAAACTCAAACAGGCTTGGATTTGATCTGATTTTATGTTACTGTTTCATATACTTAGTTGTTAGACTTGTTTAATGTAATCAATATTAATAATAAAGACGTTAATTAGTTTTGATACAGCTAAGCTAACAAATAACTAGCTAAATAAGCGACTTCTGTCAGTAACCAATCACAGGCTGTTTAAGCTGTCAGAGAACACAGTCACATGTTAATGAGACAAATGATGTTTTAATTGATCCGGGGATGATAAAGAGCCATTCCTATCGTGATCAGTGTGACGTAGAACATAAGTCTTTGTTGGATTCCTGGAGCTTCTCCGTCTCTCTGCTGCTGTGTGGCTGTGCCCTGTGAGAAGTTGTTAACACCGTTATTCCTAACCCAGATAAAGGCAGCGAGGGTTCTGTGGCATCCTGAGGGAGCCGAGCCAAGCCGCCGTCACGTGACCGGGAAGCATTAACACCAAACACCTGTGGGAAAAAAACGCCACGGCTCTGAAGCTCCCTGCGGTTAAATTTGAGGAGTGATAAGTGACTTTGTTGTGATCAATGACATTCCCGTCCCGCATGTGTTTTGTGTAAAGTCGTCCGATGACACGAGGAGAGGATGAGAATCAATCACACACAGTAAGTCTGTCAAGATGTGCTTAAAGCTAAGAAAGGAAATGACAGATAGAGGATAGAATTCTCAGCTGTACACATGTCAACATGTCTGATCACATCCATTGTCTTTCTCTATTACCTCCTTTTCCCTTTGGACGCTCACACAATCCACACAGGTACGTAGGTGGAATGATTATTTATTCTGTGCAGAGTCCTGAAATCTTTATATTTCAATGTGGCAGTAATTTATATTTTTGTGAAAAACCTTCAACATTTGAAGCCACAAAGCAAATATAGGAACTGGTGACATTTGTTTGACTAACTTTTATTATTACAGGCCTGTTAAACAAAGATATGGGGTACATGGGATAAAACACAGGGTAGGAAACACTGGTTTAGAGAAGGAACTCAACGTGACAAAATACATATGTTTACATCCTCAAGGATTAAACTGGACTCACTGACAGTGGTGACAGAGAGGAGGAGCCTGTCCAAGGTGAAGGCCATCTTGGTCAATGAGTCCCACCCACTCCATGATGTGCTGGTCAGTCACAGAAGCACCTTCAGCACCAGGCTGATCCAACCACGGTGCTCCAAAATATCTGTATTATATGTGTATACAAAGTTGTATATTTTTATTATTATTATTAGTATGATCTATCTTACTTTATTTTTTACTATTGTAATGTGTGTGTATCTAATCCTTATTTTTAACTGTCATTTACTTAATTATACACTTATTTTCTTTAGTCGTTTAACTTTTATTCTTTTATTTGTGATATTTTCTTGAGCGGCTGTAGCAAAAGTAATTCCCCCTGGGATAAAAAAAGAATAATTCTGATTCTGATTACCTGACTCTTCGGCTTGTTTAACATCACAATAATACAATATTAATATAAAAAATGAAGTCTAACCAGCATGTGTTCAGATTAAATGAGCAGTGGTTAAACCTGATCATTTTCATTTTAACATGATGGTTATCCTGAGGCTTCTGCAGAGCTAATGCTAACAAGCTAACGCTAGATGTGTTGCTGCTGTGGTGAACGCTGCCAGAAATGGAGCATATATGAAAATGGACTGGGTCAGATTTGAAAAAAATCTATTTGTGCGTTTCAAACTTGAACAGATCGGATACAGGTTGCATATGTCCAAAAAACTCAAATCTGATTTGGGCAGAATTTGCTGAAGTCTAAATGTAGCATTTTGATGCTTTGCATTGTGGGATGTGGAGTCCTGCAGAGTGATGCTGTTACTTCATTCTTACTGTGATTTCTTGTGTTTTCTCCGAAAACTGCTAAAGTGACTTTCCAACACATTCCTGGTGTTTTTAATGAAAGTTTTGGCAAAAACAATGGAGAATGTTTATTTTGGGGTTTACGCGTTATGATCCAAATCTGGTCAAAATTGAATGTGTGGTGGAGTGAAGTGCTATCACTGGGAATACTGGGAACACACGAGAACAAAAATGGAGCCAAACCAACAACTGTCCTCCTCGTCTGGAGAAGAAACACAAGAAATCCCAGTAAGAATGAAGTAAAAACACTTTTTTGGCTCACGTACCCCCTTTTTCCCTTTGTTTGACTTCTACATTTTGCTCAGAATACTGTGAAAAAACAATTTTATATCATAATGATGGAGTGAATGAGTGATAACATATTTTAAAGAATCTCATTTTGTAAACGAGTGAATGAAACAGTATTTAGTGCCTTCTATTATTGCTATAGTTTTTATAATTTACGGTCATCTCCCTCCTGATGTGGGACCAACACTAACCCTTATATTTTCAGTTGATTTTCTAATCAAAATCATTTCTATCATCATTTTGTGTGTTTTTGTTGTCATTTTCATGTGTTGTTGGTATTATTTAAATTATTCTCTCCCAGTGTGTGTGTGTTTTTGGTGTTGTTTGGTTGATTCTTATGTCATTTTGTATGTTTCTCTGCTATTTTTGTGTATTTTGTAGTGATCTTGTGTATTTTCTTATCATTTATTGTGCATCTTTGTTGTGGTTTTGTGTGTTTCTGATAATAGTAAGTATTTTTCTCACTTAATGTGTGTGTTTTTGGTGTGATTTTGTGTATTCTGTTGTTGTTTGTCGGTTCTTTTTATTATTCAGTATATTTTTCTCTTATTTTGTGTGTTTTTGTTGTTTTGTGAGTCACTGGTAATATTTATTATGATTGTCATTATTTTTAACTAAAATAAACATTATAAACCGTCATATTTTTTATGCTTTGATTTGTAAATTTCTACTCTCTTTCTCTTTCAAGTACCCCCTGTATTGCCGTTGTGTAGCCCACATTTGAAAAAACACTGGTTCACAGGACTCCACATCCCACAATGCAATGCACTAAACTTTCCCAACACTGACAATAAGCTGCATTTTCATCCTTTTACATTATTTAGTAAATGATCTTTGATTTATTGATCTCCAGACCTACATTCTGTCATTTCTGAAGACTTGATTGTAGTTTTTAGTATTAGTTTAAGCTCCACAGTGAGCTCCTAATGTGTGCTTGTTGAGTTTGATCACCAAAGATAATACTGTATATGTTGTGTTTTACCAACAGTGAGAGAAGATGGAATCTGTTTCCTCACCTTAACCATGTTTTTATTTTCTGCCTGAAAAAATCCCACAGGAATAAAACTATGTCTGCCAGTGCACAAGCTTTCCTTCGAGTGTGTGTGTGTGTGTGAGTGTGTGTGTGTGTGTGTGTGAATAAGTGTTTGAAGAGCTGAGCTCCTTTGGCTCTTTAGGGACTTTCTGCAGAGCAGGTAATGACCGAGGTATCCTCACTGAAATAGAAAATGTGCCTCAAAAAAAGCCTTCATTTAAAAATCAGGAGCTTGTTTGTGTGTGTGTGTGTGTGTGTGTGTGTGTGTGTGTGTGTGTGTGTGTGTGTGTGTGTGTGTGCTGAGGGCAGACGTCGTTGACTGATTGGTAGACACTGTGTTGAACGCAGTCACAAAAAGGAAAACATTGAGTTGTTGAAAGTGAGGTTAAAACTAGTGACACACAAACACATTTATAAAAACACGAGGCGTCCAGGCTGAAACTTTCAGACAGAATCATTCAACAAACTCATCCAGGTGCTTTTTCTGGGTCCTCGTCAATGAACGCTTTAAGAAACCATCACATATACTTAATATTAAAGGGTTTGCACTGAACTACATCATTATTTACCAACGTTAACATGAAACATGGAGAAAATATTTCTCCTTCACTTCACAACATGTGACTTTTCTGATAATAAAGTCGAGCCACGTGTGAAAAATGCTGTTTTTGTATGTATGAATAACAATAAAACTATCTCTCTATCTATCTAATATATATATATATATATATATATATATATATATATAGCCAGTATTACTGACAGATGTGTCCTATTTAACACATTACTTTGTAACTGTAACAACATAAATATATTCTTCTTCTTCTTCTTCTTCTTCTTACGTCTTATAATAAGATCATATGACATCATAGAAACTGAAAAATTACTACTTTTTCCAGAAATATTTCAGACTTTAGACCTTTTTTTTGAAACATGAAATGAAACATAAAACAAACAAAATAAATAATATTAATAAAATGGAATATGTAATAATTATTACAATTATTACTTCTTTATTTGTCATTTGCACATTTGTTGTGTTTTTTTGTGTCATTGTTTTGTTTTTGTTTTAAATTTTATTTCAATATATATATTTTATATATTTTTTATATCTGTCCCACAGTCATATTTGCACTATTATCCTCTATTGGTATTTATTTTTGTTCTATTCCATTGTGTTGCTGCAACGTGTGAATTTTCCCAATGGGGATCAATAACGGTCTATTCTATTCTATTCTATAATTATTGTATTTATTATAACTACAATTATTTAAATTATAATACAAATAATAACAGCGTTTACCATAAATATGACACTATAGAAACTGGAAAATGTATGTCTTTTCCAATAAAATCATAGATTTTAGGCCTTTTTATGAAACACCTGTTGTAACGTTTGCTACAGCAACTGATTATTTTGTTTTTGATCAGCTTTAATAAAAAACATTTATTCACACAACAGGGATATCTCCTGTACGAGTCGCAGAGAGCTTTCTAAACTTTTACTTTCAGCCCAGACAGACATTACAGTATTTCTACTGTATTTTATTAGCACGGTTAGTAATCCATAACACATGAAAAGATCCCATTCAAACCTCCTTCAACATTCAACATCTCTAAAATAATAAATAAAGGAGCTGTAACTGCTTTATTGCAGCAGTTTTTATAATAGTCAATTACTGATTTGTTACGATGCAACGTTTGTATATTGTTTCAGTAATTAAAAGGTCATGTGTTATTGTTGTTCCTTCAGTTTTTGAATCTGTTCTGCACGGCCGTGTGTGTGTGTGTGTGTGTGTGTGTGTGTGTGTGTGTGTGTGTGTGTGTGTGTGTGTGTGTGTGTGTGTGTGTGTGCGTGTGTGTGAGAAGAATGAATGGTGACAGGTTCATTCACAGAAGCATAAATTTGAATTCCATCTGCTTCTACTCTCTCTCTTTCTCTCTTCTCACATTTCCTTTTCTCACTTTATACTTTTTTTTTTTTTTTACCTCCGGCAACAACGAGGAAAGAAAAGCTTGATGAAAAATTATTACGTGAAAATATTCTCACTCCTGCAAACAAGTTGCAGCCTAATAAATACATAAATCATGAGGTGTTTTAGGTGTTTTCACATTGGCTGCCAGTTCTTACAGAGCACAGATGATTGTTTCACCTTGCAGGGATTAGTCGGTACCGAGCGACGCCTGTAATCACACCCTCACTCACATTCTCCTACACACACACACACACACACACACAGAGAGAGAGGGAGGCCTCTTGATGGTCAGAGGGAGATTTGAGAAGCTTATGTGAGCACAGATAGAGCAGTGGACGGCAGCTGTGCTGAAATGATTTATATCGGCCACAAAAACACACTGGTTTTCTGACAAGCACGACCTACAGGCCTGTGCAAGTGTGTGAGAAACACAAGAGTGTGTGTTACTGAGGCACCAACGCATGTGGAAACTACACACTAGATATAAATGATACCGCCTGTTGTGTTGTGATGTTTAGTGTCGTATAACAATAGTACTAAAAGTTGCAAATCAAATGATCAACATTATTTATTTAACCTGTTTATCACATGGAACTGTACTGCACTGAAGCTGGATCAGTATATCCTGATATTTCTCCGTTAGCTTCACCTAGCCAAACATTTTCTGTCAGAGAGCAGCTGCACTATGAAGCAGGATATAAACACGTTCACTTACCCAGCCTGGCTATGTGCCTGCACCCACAAAAGGGGCGGCGATTGCAGCGTCAGACCAATCACAATCATAGAGAAATTGTGTAGAGCAACTTACGTCACAATTCAAGAATAATTCTTTAAAAATATGAAAGAATTCAAATCCATAATTCAGACTAAAAACAACACTGTTGCTGCAGAAAAAGCAGGAAGAAAAGAACACAGACAGGAAACTGCTGACACTGTTAGAGATTATCAATATTAATCCATGGGATGTATCACTTTATTACAGGTAGTCCTCCTCTATTTATCACACACACACTGGGATGTGAACACATTGCTTTACTGTAGTATGTTCCTGATGATGCTGACAGCGTTACTATAGCGTATGAATGAATGACTGAATGAATGAATGAGTGAATGAGTTACTCCTTCTCTCCACAGGCTTCATCAGCTACTGTAGATCAGTCCATCAGATATATATCTATATATTTCCTACAGGATGTCATCGCTAAATGAAAGGATTCATTTATCCATTAATAATCTTTCTTTCCTAAACTCAGCTGTCAGATCTGCACCAACCAGGATCTTCTAACAATGGGCCGCTCATTTTCCAAGAGAACTGATTGGTCAAGAGGCGGGGCTTTAATACTCGCTCAGATCTCATTCAGAACAAAACCTATTCCCTATTCTTTAGTAAGGGAAGTCGGCAAGTCAGATCCATAACTTCGGGATAAGGATTGGCTCTCAGGGCTGAGCTCGCTGCAGTCTATGGGTTTGAAGAGCAGCCGCCACCACCCACTTTTCTCCGAAGGGGGCCAACAAGCCAACAACAGCGGCAAGGCTAGGGAGTACAGGGGAAGAGCCACCGACGCGGCAAGAAGGGACGAGCGCTGGGCCTCGGTGGCGGCGGCTGCTGCTTCTCCAGCCCCGCTTCGCACCCCACCCCTGTAGCCAGTCCAGGTCAACTACTGTCTGCATACACAATGAAAAGACGAAGGCAGGCTGGCCCCAATGGCTGACTGTTTGTTGATTTTTGCAACAGCACTGCGGCGCTTGTGGCCACTAGGGGCGCTTGCGTGAAAGTTACCGGTCTAGCGCCTCTAGTGGCCAAAAGTTACACAGTGTGCCTTTAAAGTAATTTCCTTTTTTTTTTCTATCTTTTGTGGTTTTGGAGTAATTTTGTCCATTTTATTTGACATTTTGTGGTTTCAGGGTAACTTTTGTGTATTTCTGTTGTCCTGTTTATTTCGGTCATGTTTTATCGTCGTCACTGACCGAGTGTAGCCCTGGGTTACCAGTTGCCCCACGTCTGCTTTAGATACTTCCCCTGGTCTCAGTTTAAAGCCCCACATTAGGTTGAGGCAGCGTCTCTGTTGAGTAAAGGATCTGATGAGCCTGAACGATGCTGTCATCACACACACACACACACCCTCAGGATCATTTAGAGAGAGTGTGCTTTCAGCAGCACTTCCTCACACTGTGGAACAAACACACACAACACCTGATGGTCTAATTCATATCAGTCTGTCACCAGTGTTATTTGTAGATTTAGTCTGTAGATGAAATTACATTTTAGTCATTTTTATCCTTACAGTGATCGTTAATCAAATGAAATGCTATCGTAGCTTTCAGTCAAATTTAATCAGTTGATCATCAGGTTATGAAAGTCATAACTTTAGCTTAACACTTAATAATGTCTTATTAAAGATAGCATAATAAATAAAGAATCCTGTAATTAAACAACGTGATGACTTTGACACGTAGAGAGAGGTAAACCAAGAAGAAACACACTTATGCACATATTAAAGAGTTAGCTCACAAAAATACACAAAACAGCAAAAATAGACAATTATAACTCCCAATTCACACAAATTAGCAGAACATTTAGACCGAACACTAACTGAAATGGAAAGAAATGACTCCAAAATCATACAAAAATGTATAAAAAAATACACAGAACGAAAAAAAACTTGAAAATGACTCTCCATTAGATTACTACGCTGACACAGCATTTTTTTTAGGCAAGGCAAGGCAAATTTATTGGTATAGCACATTTCATACACAAGGCAACTCAATGTGCTTTACATGCTAAAACATTCTATTGTTTAAAATCAATAAAACCATTTAAAATCATCAGTAAAATCAATCCAAATCATCAGTAAAAATCCATTCAATTCATCAGTAAAATCAATTAAAATCATCAACAAACATATTACATCAACAACATGACCATAAATCTCTCTCTCAATCATACGCAGTAGAGAAAAAAAGTGCCTTTAACTTTGATTTTAAAATGTTCACATTAGATTCTGGCAGTTTGTTCCACTTCTTTGCAGCATAACAACTAAAAGCAGCATCACCATATTTACTGTGAGCTCTGGGCTTCACTATCTGACCTGTGTCCATAGATCTGAGAGTGGCTATCCGCACGGTTGCCGTATCAAAATACCGACATTCTATTCATCCGCAGCACCTCTATACGGCCAGTTTAGATTGTGTGACTAAGAATAAGCCTTACCCTAAACCTTACCCTACCCTAAAAATTGTAGCGATACTGGGTTATAACCCTAACGTACGTGTACTTCGGTAACCGTACCAATAGCACTGGGGGTTGTTCGCATACGGCAACCGTACAAATAGACACTTTTTTTTCACTCTTAGCAGCATCACGTTATATCAGTGGTTCTGCTCTTTTCCCTCTTTATGTTACCCTACCAAACTCCCTGTCCCTTGTTTTCCCTGCCCTCTCTTTTTATACGTTTCTCCTCCTATTAAAGTCTGTTTATTCTTCCCTGGTGAGAGCTGGTGATCATCACAATTGAGGAAAAGAATAAAAGTTTTACAACTTTTCAATGTATTACAACGTCTGCCATGTGGACAGGCCCCTGATCTGCATGACATTTCTTTGTAGGTATATAAGTTATTTATTTATTCATGGCATATATCTGTTTTTTACATTTGTTTATTTCTTATTATGGCAGAGTTGGTGCCTCATACATATCTGATAAACATTAAAAAGTACATATTTGATAAACCTTATGGTTTGGACCAGCCCAGTTATTCTATTAAAGTTTTATAAAAAATGTGTTAAATTGTAAGAACATGTTTTGGTTCGTAAAAAAGTCGTTGGTGGCTAGAAAATATATGATTCCCTATGAAATGTTTGGAAATAAAACAATGGCATAAATTAAAGAGAAATAAAGTGTTGCTTGTAACTTTTTAAGTAGATGCCAAGTCTTCCTTCATTATCTGAAACTAATCAATTGTCGTAGTATTTCTGTGTGTATCACACTGGTAGCCCATCAAATTATTCAGTCACTTTCAAGTAGCTCACTGTTTCAGAAAGGTTGGCCAATTTATGTGATTGTTGTGGCCTAAAATGCCTGATTTTGCAGCAGCTTTGTCAAAATGCTGCGGCAAAAGTTGCGGCATTTTGAGGCTTTATTATTTTCTATAACTTTGCCTAAGCTGGTCAATTTGCCAAAAAACCTGATTGACTTTCAATTATTTCATAACAATATAGAAAAGAGCTCAGACTCACAATAATTTAACAAGATTTGGATTATTTCCATCACATTTTAAAGGTTTTTTAGTGCAGAAAATCAGTTTGTTTACGTTTTTGAAACAAAAACATGAAAATCTTAAGATTAATCAATTGTTCTTTTCCTCATCAATGCAGTCATGGCTTTTGCTACAAACACTTTTGCTGCAGAAGAGTCTCATGATGTTTAGCAATTTCTACATTTATGCGTGGATACCACCAGGGGGCCCAAGCACCAATGATATTAACCGCTGCTTACGTTTTATACGGTACCTGTAATGAAGCTCTATCAAATATCATATAGAATAGTCGATGTTCAATCAGGTTATTTTCTTTAAAAGTCCTTCTAGAGCAGCAGGAGATCATTAAACAGTTGCGTTTGTGAGACACGTTCGCCGCCATTTTGCTCTAAAGAGTCAGTTTGGCTGTTGTGAAACAGTCTGTAACCAGACTAAATGGTGATTCTGGTTGCATCATGGGACTCCTGGTGGCTGCCGGCTTTGGAAGTTGATGTGGCTCACACAGAGCAGACGGACTTCAGCCATGTTGTGTCGCCGAAGTGACCGGAATCTTTAGTCAGATTGGTTAAAACTGTGGAAATGTACAATGATTGGACAGAATTTGCAGGGATTGGCTGAATTTGCAACATCGCAAATTCCTGGAGGATCTGCCTGATGTAGAGAAAAATAGTTACACAGTACAGGCTCAGGTTAGCTGTTAGCCGTTAGCCTGTGCTAGCAGCAGTGTGGCTATGGATCCATTTCTCAGCTCATACAGGCCTCGTATGGACTGGTTGTGCAGCTGTAAAGGTGAGTGTTGTGTATATTTAGGTTTGGAGGCCCCGCAGTTGGCTGAGGTTTGAGTTACGCGGGGCTTAACGTGTAAGTCAATGGAAAGTGCACAGTGGCACAGAGATGAGCTGACATGATAGACTTTTCTATTTTCACTTTCCAAATCCCCGCTCAGCCCTCTGAGAAGCACTGATGCCGTTAGCAGATGCACCAGTATTACTGCGGAGAAGGGAATTGGCCGCGCTATAAATAACCCTGTGACGTTTATCGTCCTCGCTTGGGTTCAGGTGCTAAATCGCTTGGATCTGATTAGCTCGTTTTGTCTTTATTCATTATTGTTGTCAGAGTTTGTTCCTGAGCTGCTGATGACGTTACATAGAACAGAATGAAGCTCGTGGTTCATTTCAGGCTGAGGGGGGTTTAATGACAATCTACGCTCCTTTAGACCAGGGGTTCTCAACCTTGGGTTATGAGAAACGTGTCACCAGATGCCTTCAAGAACCTAAGAACATTTTCTGAATTATTTGAGCCATTTTTTTTTTTTACCTCTTTTCTGCAACTACACCAAACGTACCATATTTTAACCTATTTTAATCACTTTTTCTTGCCATATTTTTGCTACTTTTAATGCATTTTTGCTACATTACTCCCATGTCTGACACTTCTCCATCAAAATTCAATACCTTTTCTGCACAATTTTTCCACTTTCAACACATGTTCAGAACTTATAAACCCTTTCCACCACTTTTCCACCTAATGTCACATTTGTTGACCCATTATTGTCACTTTTCACCACTTTTCACCATATTTCATGCTTATTTTTGCCAACGTAACCACATTGTCAGTTGAAACTAAATGTTCCTACTTTTTAAAATAAATCTACCTAATCCCCCTCCCCTAATTTCTGCCACTTTTAAGAAAATATTGAGACTTTTTACTAATTTTTCTGCTCAAGTTTGGTCCCTCTAATTTGCAACTTTAACCAATTAAAATCCCATTTTACCGCCACAATTAGCCTTTTTCAGCTCACGAGCTACTTCTCCCACAGAGAATTTGGTATTTGGTATTTATAATGTTGTAAATAATTGGATTTTAATACACAAATTATTAAATTTTTGTATAATATTAAAATACAAAAAATATATTAATACAGTAACATAACATAATTTTTTTTAAATGAAATAAAAAAAATATTCAAAAAATAAAGTTTGTATAAAGTTTGTAAAATATACAGATCATCATGGCTGATAAAGACCCAGATTAAAGATTCCAGTCTTTGCACTGAATCAGAACACACTCATGCTTTTTCTGCATTAACCCAAACGTTGTGAGTTCTCTGAGAGGTTGATGTTCAAACAACGGAGAAATAAAGTGAGGAAAACTCACCAAATGCTGAATTAAGCTCACTTTGTTCATTAGAAGAACTTTAATGGCTTCCACACACTGAGGTTATCTGACGATGCTACTAATAAACGTACCTGGTCTGTGTGGCTGGAGGAGGATCTTCTTCTACTTATTATTAGAGGTTGTAAATTAACAGATTAGTGCGCTAGCGCCCCTTAAATTAAGGTCAAAAGCTGAATTGTTAGGTTTCATTCCTGGTATGTGAGCGTTAGTTGGGTCATTTATTGCAGTTCTGTGACTGTGTAGAGCAAAGGTTTATTTTTCACTGGATTCGTCATCTATAATGTTGGCAAATCTTGTGAGAGCCCTGTATTCAAAATGGTTATCATCAGCAGAGCTGGAAATGATCTTTTTAATGGTTTGCATATTACATGGTTTCTGAGACTAATTGGGTTAAGAAATTCATAAATGATGTTGAAATATTGATTTGACCTATTTTTGAACTTTAAATTCAAGATGGCTGCCAATTTTTGGCAATGTCAATTTTTCTATGATTATAGAGCCCAAATATTAGGCTCATATGAAAGCTCTGCTCATACTGAGTTCAGTTAGAAACAGTAAATGTACAACTTACACATAGATCATTAGATGTCTGGGGTGGAACAAATGAAAGCAGGAAGACACAGAACATTATTTAGCTTTAAGTTTTTTTGTACTAACTAAAAAGACTCTCCATTTGAATCCAAACAAATATTAGCATCCATTAAAAATATACAATTAAAAAACAAAGTTGGAAACTTTTCTTAGGAATTAACATTAAAGGTTTGCTCTTTTCATGGATGTTGAATATATGTGAGGGGATATATTTTAGTTAATATGTTATTTCCAATAAACAATTCCCATGAAGAGTTTTTATTTTTGAATGCTCCCAAAATTCCTGAGCTTAAGTTCATGTGAATATTTATGGGAAATGTGAAACCATATAGTGTTTGGGTGGGCGTGTGTTTGCATGTGTATCAGCATAATTGTATTAGACCAAATGCATAACATTTTCTAATTTTATCCACTTTTTAGTGTCTGTTCCCTGTGATAGTCACTTGTACTCATTGCCAATAACGCTCCATAACCACAGACTGTCAGTCACTCTCTGACTGTGATGAAATGTTCCTGTTAATATTAGGAAGTCTTTTCCTTTTGGCACTGGCTCCTCTAACATTCTCAGCACTCAAACGTGATAATCATCAGCCAACTAATCCTCATGAAGATGAAATTGAAGCTTCTCCTTCCATTTCAATGAGTCGGCACATAAATATCTACTATATGATCTTATCCAGGAAACAATCCAAGAATATCCACCAACGGGAATCACAGAGTGCTTATTATAGAAAACACAAAAAAATGAAACAGTTCTGTCTTAAGGTTCAAGCACCAATCATCTCTTCCAGCATCTTCAACACTCACTCACACGTGCTGTCCCTCAGAGAGACAAGCTATAAATGATAGAATGTTTATTTTGCAGCTACTGTTAATAAAAGTGCATGAGGGGCATTTTGCACCAGAATCCTTGATAAAGTAAATGTTTATAGGTAAATAATATTGGTGAAATCTCCAATTTAAGAGCAAATGTTAAAGGTAAGGTAGGTAATTTTCTCCAGAACTATTTTTAAGTTGTTGGTTAAAATTGTCTTTATGTCCTGACAGAAATTAAGTTCTTATGTGCTCCGAAAAAGGAAGGAAGAAAATCTGTCATCTGTAGCAGCTGTAAACCTGTCATAACTTTGAGCAATGAAAAAAGATGTTTTTTTATTTATTTTATTAACCAATCACATCTCCCTGTCTCCCTGCTCATTCTCAACCCCTCGCGTGCACTAGGGGTTGAACAACTCCATCATTTTAAAGGTCGACTATGTGCATCGAGTCGACGTCGACTAGTCGATGACGTCACCTAGAGCAGAAGCCGAGCCGAGTGGCAGCCGAGTGCCAAAATCTGTGACCCAAAAAAATCTGTGACCGCAGGTGGCAACAGCTCCAACCCCTGTGGCTTCTTGGCGGACATTTACCCCCCCCCCCGAAACACGTTTGTAATTCTTCTCCAGTCTGCATTTACTTCACCCACCGGATCGTCATGTTTAAGGGGGAGTAAATAGCTACGAAGAAGTTTGCACTCTTCTTCTCTACCGCCGAGAAGCCACAGCGGTCACAGATTTTTTCAGGTCACAGACTTTGGCACAACACCTTCAGCCTCTGGAACACGGGACATGCTATAGAAGCTAAGTAAACCCAGGAACACTGCTGCTTCGTAGTCTATGGTAACTATTAAGCCTCGAGGCTTCCTCAGAGCCGGGCATTTAGACTTTGTTTGGGCTGTTCCTTCACCGAAGCCGGTGTTGTTCCAAGTAAAGGCGAAGCCCTCGGCGGATGCTACATTCAAAATCATGTTTGCTTTCAAAAATTACCTACCCTGCCTTTAAGTAAGATAGGATTTTTAGTTCTTATCACCCAGTTTGGAAAGCTATTTGAGCATGAATGTGATATCAGTGATATCAACCATAGTTAGGCTCTACTAGTGTCAAATTTGACTCAATTTCAGTTCATTGTGCGGGTACACTTTACTATGGTGAAGCAAAACGGTTCACTATTACCACAAAAACACAGAAAAGTGTGCACCAAAAACATTTATCCAATTTTTGTTTACTAGTACACTGAAAATCTAACTAGTATTACTAGTAGACTATCCTTGTAATACTAGTAAAGCTAAAACATTCACTAGTGGGTCATTCCAGGTCATTTTAACATATTTTCAGGACATCTCACGCACTTTGGTCTCAAAAAATTTAGTTATAAGCAATGAAAATAGTAAAGATTTCCAGAGCGTGTGAGCCAAGAATCAATGCATACAGTATATGTGACTAATCATTAGTGATGTGAACAGTCTATGTTCATAGCTCTAAGCTGATCACATTACAGGGAGCTGAGACATATGCTAAGTAGTTTACTGAAGACCCAAACATGTTCCAGACCCAAACACACACATTGACTTTTTTACAATTTTCAGGGGTTGACATGTCCACCAGATAGGATGTATAGCAGATATGTTTTAGTATATTCTGAGAGAATAGGTAGATCTGTATTGCTATACCAATATTCAGTTTCCTATGTGCTATAGTTCCTGAGATATTAGAAGCTGAAAATGGAAGAAAAATAAGGACGCGCAAAAATTTACCTTTTTTTTTTCAGAATTTTTTTAGGCCAAAGTGTGTGGGTCATTTGTTAAGTGACATGGAATGACCCTAGCGCTACTAGCAGAGCTAATGCAAATGAAGTAGGAGGGATTATAACTAAATCCAGTTTCGTGATTGGTTGAAACATTTTCAAAAGCCAATAATAAGACCCCGCCCCTTTACAAGTGACACTTTTTACTTGACTGGTAAAGTATACTAGTGCATTAGTAAACCAAATATGAGTACGCCACATGTGATACTAGTAGAGCTTAGCTGTGGTTGGTTGATGTCACTGATATCACATTTATGCTCAAACAGTTTTCCATATCCTGACTGTTTCTGGAATTCTGTTCAACAGAATCCTTGAAGTGTGGTGTGTGTAACTATGATCTGTTTCTACTTTGCTGCAGCAGCGTCTCAGACGACTCATAAGAACCATCACTCACAGGATCTGTGTGTGATGGTTCATTCCATAACCAAACAGTTGTTTGATTTGAGTCACAGGACCAAAAACCAGCAGCTCTTGTAGTCATGACCTGTCAGTGTGAGCCTTAACTAAAGCAAAACGTGGCCTGAACGTTGTATAAAGCTTTGCATTTGTGAGTCCAAACCATCATTTAGTTTGGTGAACATCTTCCAACAGCTGTGGCTTCATTGAACCAGTGACAAAACCTCTTTCATGGAGGCCCTCATTCATCGTACAGATGGTCTGAGTTACTGAGAGCTGAGGATTCCTCAGGGAATCACAGTCAGCAGCACTTTTACACACTTCACTATTACCCCTCTTAATATCTATATTAACACACACTTACACAACAGATAAGACTGGCTTCAATAATTCCTAAATCCTTTCCATTACTTCCTCTTTTCACCTTTTCTAATGTTTCTCCCTCTTTTCCATAACGATCCAAGATGACTTAATCCATCCTGACAGATTGTAGAAATGTGATAGCAGAACTTTTAGCTTCCTCCTATTTCTATTTGTTTACTCTTGTCGGCATTAAAGAGTCCTTTGATGACAGAGATGAACTTATGAGAGGAATGCCAGCGTCGCAGCACGTGTCTGCCACCTGTTCACTAACACCAACCCAACGTGAAATCACAGAAAAGGTCCAGTGTGTGTGTGTGTGTGTGTGTGTGTGTGTGTGTGTGTGTGTGAGCACAGCCAATGTAACACAATCACAGCCTCCCTGTCACAGAGAAAAACCTGCATTCATTCTTCTGATGATTCATCACTTTTCTGATGGCAGTCGACTGTTTGCACAAATAGAGAAAAGGTTCAGTAACAGCTGTAAACGGCTCCAAGAAAAACACGTTCACGCAACGAAAAGGAGCTATTGTGTCATTTTGTGCTTCGTCTTTACACCATGACTGACTTTAGTGGTTCCCAGATATCGCAAAGCGATTTATTTTGAGGTTATTCTGTTTCATCTCTTTTTGCGTGTACGGCACCCCCTGTCCTGTCAAAAAGTTCTGGTGAATAAACTCGTATCAGAGAGGATTCTGGGTCGTGCGCTGTCTAAAGTAGGAAGTAGTGCCACACATTTCATTTTCCATTATATCTAAAGACAGACCAGACGCACACACACACACACACACACACACACACATATAGCATAAATACTTGAAGTTTTATACATAAGGCTGACATTACGATGTCATTAGCTGTCATTAGCATGAATAAAGTGTCATTAAGGCTGTCATCAAGTGTTGTTTGCTAAATTATGACACTTTTCGGTAAATTATGACACCTTAGGAGCTATGTTGGCATTTTTTGGGTTGGGTGGAGGGGAACTCCGTGTCTGTGATGTGCACTGTAGCATCTC
The DNA here is from genome assembly GCF_900634775.1 of Gouania willdenowi. Lineage (NCBI taxonomy): Eukaryota > Metazoa > Chordata > Actinopteri > Blenniiformes > Gobiesocidae > Gouania > Gouania willdenowi. Next base: position 35,079,867 of record NC_041064.1, on the reverse strand, counting down.
TGCCAGACAGCGAGAATCACAAGGACTCAGGAGATCCCTCTAATTCATACGTAATCACGCGACATCGTGAGTTTTAGTGAATACAAAGAACCACAGAAGAAGAAGGAAATCCACTCAGTCATGTCCTGTAGATCTTCATCTTTTGTAGACATTATTGTATTATAACCATGGATATGGTCAATATTTATACGTGAAATACGATCCACCGCTGCCCTATCCAGGGTGTAGCCCCACCCCCTCGTGCCTGGAGAAAGCTGGAGATAGGCACCAGCAGACCCCCAGCGTCCTGAAAAGGAGCTACATGGTCAGAACATGGATGGCAAAACGATCCGCCTAAAACATTTTATTTTATTCTGAAAATAAACAGGAAGTTTCATTCTGTGTCTGTGTAGTACTTCCTGTCCCACACAAGCTTATCTTTGCTGAACTTTATGCGTTGTTGCTCCGGTGTCCACCAAAAATAGAATAGCCTTAGCACACCACATAGGCAGGCGATACATTAACTAGAATAAAAACAAATCCTCTCCGCAGAACATACGCAGCCGTTGGTGTAACGCTGTGACAGTTACCGCCTTCCTGTGCTTAACTGGATAAAAGTGATTGTTTCATGTTGCATTAATGTATTAACATTTTCTACGGCTGATCCTTCCATGTTACTATTCATCAGTGGCAAACAGTGTTGTGGGCTTGACAGACGCAATCCTGATAGGACGGAAGTGGATTAGGGCAAATTTTATTAGAGAAAATTATTTTGGGCAAATCTAGAATAAAGTTGAAATGTTGAGATTAAAGTCTAAATTTAAAAAATAAAGTTAAAATACAATATGGGGATAAAAGTCAAAGGTTTGCTAATAAAGTCAAATCTACGAAACCAGCAGCATTTTGTCGATGGCCACGATCTGCCACGTTTGTTGTCATAAGGTGAATTGGCCCTCGTCAGTGTCTGTAGATTTGACTTTATTATTAACAAACCTTCGATTTTTGTTAATTTTGAAACTTTCGGCTTTCGTCTCCTTATTCTGACTTCAATCTTGACATTATATTTCAACTTTAATTTCGAAATTTCAACTTTATTCTCAACATTTCGACCTTATTCTTGATTTGCCCCAAATTATTCTCTCCATCATAATTGGCCCTAATCCGCTTCCATAATACTGCATGGAGTTTGTCTGCACGTAGTGACATTTGTGTAGATTTTTACAGCTACACATCTTCGATAAATCTTCTCCAATGTCTTTATCTGATAACAAATGTTAATCTGCAGCAGTTTTAATTGGTTTAAGCTCTACTCCTGCCTCTCATTCACCTCTTAACTCACCATTACTACACCTGGTTTTACAGATTTACAAAGTTTTGCTGGTGTTTGTGCAGATGATTCGCTATCAATGAGGAAAAAACATCTAAGACCCTCTGACTGATTTGTGTTGTTTTAGTGTTCGCTAAGCTAACGATTGATACTAAACCAAACTATGGAGTGTGCTTCTGCTTCTACTGTAGAAATTACATAAACACATGTTTTGTTTGTGTATATGCTCAAATTGCAAGAATTATTTTGAGATGAAGATAAACTAATAGGATGTAGACGTGTGAGTACGATGAAGACAATGTGAAGACAATACTTTACTTTCTAATAGCGTGACCATCGCTGAGCTTGCATTCCTGCATGCTGTGTGTGCGTGTGTGTGTGTGTGTGTGTGTGTGTGTGTGTGTGTGTGTGTGTGTGTGTGTGTGTGTGTGTGTGTGTGTGTGTGTGTGTGTGTGTGTGTGTGTGTGTGCGTGTGTGTGCGTGCGTGCGTGTGTTTGTGTGTGTGTGTGTGTGTGTGTGTGTTTGTGTATGTTTGTGTGTGTGTGTGTGTGTGTGTGTGTGTGTGTGTGTGTGTGTGTGTGCGTGCGTGTGTGTGTGTGTGTGTGCGTGCGTGCGTGCGTGCGTGCGTGCGTGCGTGCGTGCGTGCGTGCGTGCGTGTGTGTGTGTGTGTGTGTGTGTGTGTGTGTGTGTGCGCGTGTGTGTGTGTGTGTGTGTCCTAACAGCCATGAATGAGTAATAGAAGCACCAATAGTGAGTGTTGACCTTCTCTACAGCGTCTGACTGTTAAACTTGATGTTTCTCTCACTGCTCGTGACTCTGAGATTGTTACAGGGATTGTTTTGTCATTTGTTTCCCAGTAGAACTCTCAAACTGGACATTATAGTAACTCTGTCCCAATATAAGCTCCCACTGGCCTTTCTGCAGCTTCTCCAGTAGATTTACAACAACAATCTGAATATTCTCATTTCAATAATGTAATTCAAGCATTCAGAGTTTGATAACAATCATTCTGAATAAACTTTAGCTTGTTGTTAGCATTGGGTGGGCTTGGCATGTGTGTACGGTTTGCTCTTAATGGAAAATAAATGTTTTTAATGTCATGAGTTTAAATCTTAGTTTGGTTGTTTTTCAGATGGACTTTTGTTTGTTTCATTGGTGTTTTTGGTCATTTATATTGTTGTTAGTTTGCAGTAAATTACTGTGGGAACATAAATTCTGGAATTTTGGGAAATAAAAAGTACAAACTTTTCATGGGAATTAATGATTGGAATTAACCGGACATTGGGAGTAATTTTAAATAACTGCATCATATCCAATTACAATATATGCAAAATAATAAAACATAACACATTTATTTGAAAGGAGATTTGTAGGATATTTCATTTTTAAGATTTGCAGAAAGTAATTAAACATGAAAAATGTGAATTCATCTAAATATTTTTTTATAACCGATAATCTAATACCAATAACTGCTCAGTGCGGTATTTGTTTTAACCTAATTTAATCAACTGGACAATCAAGAAAACATCAATGTTAGTAAAATATGATTAATCTGTCTGTTCCTTATTAAATATTAAATAAAAAGACACAACGCTCCGCCCAGCCTTGTTGAGGATGCTGTGTGTCAGGTTTGCTCAAACGTAATGGCAACAATCTTTCTAATATTTTGTACTTATTATGAGATATTTGCCTAACAAAGCACATTATTTTTTCACTGTATTCATTTATCTGTTTTTTTTTTCTTTGTTTTTGTTTTTTAAAGGACTACATTATTAGAGCCTGTGTTCCTCCATCATGAAATCACCTGATTGATGATGTCACACGGCCCCACTGCCTCTAAACATGTAAACATTCCATTGTTTTCTATTGTAGTGAAACATTCAGCCTGATTTATAAATCATTTAGCAGCTTTTTAAATCATTTAGCAGCTTTTTAAATCATTTAGCTGCTTTTTAAATCATTTAGCAGCTTTTTCAGTCAAAATGAAAACTTGTGCTGCTTTTGGTTTCTCTGAAATATCAGAAAAAGTTAAAGATGTAAACCTCTTTTGTTATATTTTGTTGAATAAAAACAGTTGTGACCTGAAAAGATCTGTGACCGCAGGGGGCGACAGTTCCCACTGTGGTTTGGTCGTAAACAATGAAGCAGAGAAGAAGAGCTCCTTTAAGGGACCTTTACTCTCCTTTAAGACTGGGATACATCTTGTCCATCGTTGTACTCAGCTCCAGCTCAAACTGTGTGACTCAGGTGCAGAGCCCGAATGTGAGCAGCTCACAATTCATGTTCTCACACTGTACGGACCGACAATCTGACACGGTCTCACACTGTACGTTCATACACGAAACGTTGGGGTTTTGTTTCCGGAAATGCAACGTACAAAATAGACGAAGAAGAAGAACCCAGAAGTGAAGAAACATTCGCAAATCTCCGCAAAAAGAGCTTTAAAAAAGAAAAGTACACGATGCACGACACACGATCTAGTAGAGACTCGTACGATCCCACTAAATAGGCACAAGTCGAAAATCGGCTCTAAATGGGCCAAAAATTGCACAGTGTATGCCAGCCTTTAAACAGTGCGGGGCTTGTGCTGTGAAGGCTGAAGTTAGCGAGTAAATCACAGACTTTTGAAGGACCCCTACCCAAAAGGACTTCTATCATCAGGTTTTGTGAGTTTGTGCAGCGGCAATTGTCATTTTGACCTAAAAAGCTACTAAATGATCTAAAAAGTTGCTCAATGACCTAAAAAGCTACTAAACGATCTAAAAATCAGGCTGAAAGCTTCACTCCGATAGAAAACAATGTTTACAGGCAGTGGGGCCGTGTGACATCATCAATCATGTAATTTCAAGATGGAGGAACACAGGCTCTTATAAACTGTAAAGTTTGTAAAAGTTAATAAAAACAAATGTGGTGCAAACTAATGTGTTTTGTTAGACATAGATCTAATAAAAAGTGCATTTCAAAGGTTTAGGACAAATTTGAAAAAAAAAAAAAAACTACATGGTGTCAGCTTTCACCACAAATTACAGTTCAGTGGTGAAAAGCATTGATTTGAGCGTCCATAAGGACGAGGTATATCGTAAATGTTGGTGACAGAAACAAACAATCCCCACCAATAATAACACACGTAATGTGGGAGGAACCCTGGAGACAATCCATGCGTGATTGATGAGAACATGCAAACTGTACAGAAAGGCTTCTGATCACCACTAACTGTTAATTTAAGGTATTTCATCATGATAACGTGTTTTATAAAAGATATAAAGAGTAAAAAAGAAAAAAAATGGAAAAGGATGAAACAAGAGTTTGGGAAAAATTGGAAAGACAGAGAAAAAGGAGTGAAAGCTGCATCACAACAGAAGAAGAAATCCGGTAATAACTTTAGACGTCCACCTGGGGTTGTAAACATAACGACTTACACAGATACCACCCCCCCCCCCCCACACACTCCCATGACCCTCTCTGTCCCTCTGTGTGAGGCGATGATGTCACAACCACTATTTCACAGCCAGAAGCCGGCGATGACATGGAAAATTTGGTGTGTGAGTTCTTTCTACCCTCGGACATGGTGATACGATTACACGCTTCACTGCAGGTCCGACACGCTGGTGACGGTGTGTGTGTGTGTGTGTGTGTGTGTGTTAGGGAGAATTAGGGGTGCTGTCCATTTTAAATAACTCTCACAGAGTACATCTCTATTGTCGTAAAGCCGCTGAGGTGGAGGTTCACGGTCCATCACTGGAGCCTCAAAGACGTGTTTTTACTTCCGGGTCACATGGCCTCCCACATGATCCCAGCGCTAAGGAATGATCCCTGCAGTGGGTTTTTAAAGCACACAGTACATCAACCTGTAACAGTGTCTAATCTGCTCCCCAAAGAGGGAAGCAACACAAGGGCAGAGTCGTTTTTCTTCGCTTTCTTCCATGTTTGCTTTTTGACTTTTACTGCCAGTTTGGGTTTCATGGTCGCAGCGGGTGAGAACCTGAGCAGGTTTACAGACACCGAGAAGGAACCTGAAGAATGAGAGCGAGGCAGTGACGGCCTTCAGGACGTAGCCAAAGCTTTAGGAGCGTTAAGCATCTGCTCTGAGCCCAGCAAACCCGTGGGAACAGCGAAGACTTTACTAAGTGATGTGCAATATCTCCTTCTCTCTCACTCTGAATGTAAAATAATGTACATATAATTATATTTGGCTAGATTAGCATTAGCATTGATCAGGACCTTTAAAGTTTACTCTTATTTAGTTCCGATTGTTGCTTTAGTACTGGTGAATTACTACAGATTATTCTAAACTCAGATCAATTATGTTCACAAATGATTGGGATTGAAAGCAGTTGTTGGACAAAGTTGTAGAGCTTTAAGTTTTTGCCCGAACCTGACGGCCCGTGGTATAACCCTGCGTGGTAAATAAATGGTCAGGTGATGTGTTTCTATTAGCGCGAGACAGACGCACGTATCGTCCAGGGTTTTCGCCAGTGCTGTTGAGCGTAGGGGCCCCTGACACGGTGATTTTGATTGCTGCGATGCCCTACGCTGTGTTTCAACTAGAGTAGAGGGGCTTTTCTGTTGTTTTTTTTCCTTTTTTAATGAGTACAGTCATAATAATTGCTGCACATTTGGACACAAAGGGGACTTCCAGGTGTGCCCGTGTTGTTTAAATTCTCTTTTTTAATCTGAATAACCGAGAAACACATACTGTACATCAGCCGCACCGTCTATTATACAGGCAATTTGCTTGGATGCTCCCATCTTCTCCTGAGGACCCAGAGTCTTTTCTGAATGCTCTTAGCGACTGTTTTTCAACAAAGACATAGTGACAAGTTTTTGAACTTTATCTTGTGTTATTAGAGATTTTTCTGGTGTTTTAGTGACTCTGACATGAATGCACGTATTACTCTGTAGTTACTGTCCTAAGCAGCGGCTGCTGCCGTCGGCTTGTTTCCGCCAGAGAGCTCACACAGTTGGCTGTGATTGAGGCTGCCTACCGCTCTGAGCGGACTTACAACAACCACTCTGCATCCAGACTGTAAAATGAATTCACCTTGAATAAGCTTATCTTGGTTTACATGTGGTTTATCCCGTCTGTTCTCACTGTCTGTCTGACACCAGTGTGTGTGTGGGGCGAGCCCTCCACAGTCACGGGGTTCCATGAGGACACAAAGCGGTCCGTTCCTCCCCAGTGTGTTTGTGGCTTTAAACTGTTGCTTCTCCACCTCAGTCTGCCTTTTTCTGCTTGATTTGTCGTGTCACTGTTGTGTCTAAAGCTGTTATGGAGACTTTTGCTGGGACGTCGGTGATTATACTTTTACTACCGATGGTCGCTGAACATACCAGACTTCAGTCAAGCAGCCAATAGTAAAGCCAAAGACTTCTCATGGAGCACTCGTATTTGTAGAAAGATCTCTGATTGGCTGACATCCAGATTCTAGGAGTGTTAAGCTCCTGGATTTCTAAACTTCATTTACAACCAGGAGAACGAGAATATACTCACTGTCCACTCAGAACACTTTGGATTACAATATGCTCAAAGAGGATTATAGATTTTTGACCAAATGATGCCAAAAAAAGTAACATATTGCAGCTTTAAAGAGACATTGGCATCATTTAAGTTGGACGGGTTCGAGCCGTGTTGTGTTGGGCTCGGGCTGAGTCAGGTCTTCTTTTTCTAGGCCCTATTAAAGCTCTACAATGTTGGTCATCCATTGGTATGTAAACGCTGAGGTAAAAACAAGACTCTTTCATTGGTCAGGAGTCAGTATCAGTCTGTGTATATTATATACAGAAGGGAGGGACGACTGCGCTGTTTATTTGTTTTACTGTTTAATGTTTAATGTTTAATGTTTAATGTTTAATGTTTACTTTTACTTTTTACTGTTTATTTTTAACTGCTTATTTATTACAGTTTACTGTTTCTTTTACTTATTACTGTTTACTGTTTATTGTACTTTTGTCTTGTATACTGCTACTGGATGTTTTGAATTTCCCTCGGGATCAATAAAGCATCTATCAATGAATCTATCTAAGTTACAGTGGAAACATGGTGTTGTGCGTTTTGTCAGCTCTGAATCAAAGGACTTTTAACTTTAATTTAACTGTTGATCTCATCTTAAATAGGGAGACCATGCAAGAGTAGTGCTTGTTAAGTATCTATAAATTAAGCTTTTATGCATTATATATCTACATTGTTTACTAAATATTGTGCATATCTTTTTTTAAACTAGAGGACAAATCAAGGTGCAGCAGATACTCAAAATCTGGAGGGCCAAAAATGGTAATAATAATAATAATGCATCAGTTTTATATAGCGCTTTATCATAGACGCTTTACAGAATTAAGGCATTATTCTTTCACTCCACAATTAGTGGTGGCAAACTACTGTTGTAGCCACAGCTGCCCTGGGAAGCGAGGCTGCCATAGTGCGCCATCGGACCCTCCGACCACCACTAACAATCACTCACACACTACGTTCATACTAGGCAATGTAGGTGAAGTGCCTTGCCCAAGGACACAATGACAGATACCACTGCAGCGACTGCCACCCCACTGTGGCACCTGGAATTCTCAGTGGTCTCCCATCCAACTACAAACCAGGCCCAGACCTGCTTAGCTTCCAAGATCTAACGGGATCGGGCAATGCCAGGCTGGTGTGGCCACATGGTGAATAGGATATTCCAATTATGAATGTGTTTATTAGAGAAAATGGTGAAACACCTTAAAACAATGTCTTTATATACAGTAAGTCAATAATCTTAATCTGTGTGTGTGATAGTCAACAGATTGAGTTTAATTGTTTTTGTTCTCCAAGGTCAATCATGGACAACCCTCAGGCCGGGGGCCCTTGTGGCCCTTAGTCTATACTTCTGTGTGGCTCCCAAAGTAAAGACAAAAACAAACCAAAAACATGAATTTTTGATTAAATCAGAAAAGGAGAGAGGATGATGGGGAGAAGGCACAGACTGCAGAAAAACATGATACAGTATTAGCAGGTCTGCCTACATGGAAACACCTGGTGCTAGACCATGTGTGAGTGGAATGAGAATGAGTGAGTATGGGGTGTGAATGTGTGGCTTGTAAATGGTGTGTAAGCAGTGTGGTGGGTGTGTTACAGGGGTCAAAGGTCACTACTGTGTGGACAGCACCTGTTAGAGGACTGTGTGTAGATGGAATGAGGGTGTGGTTGGCTAAATGGGAGGAGTCAGAAGTGGGAGACGAGGCTCCACTCTAACCACAACCATGAATGTCTAGGCATCAACCAGACAGATGTTGACAGTCACACATGTTGATGCACTGTAGGCTCAATTTAAGTTAAACCAAAAGTCTGTGATCAGAATCAGAATCAGAATCAGAAATGTTTTATTTGCCATGTACAGTTTTGAGGACAGTACAAGGAATTTGACTTGGTGGTTGGTGCACAAAACAAGCAACAAAAAGAAATAAAAGAAATAAAAACAGAACAACAAAGCACAACCCAGCAACAATAATAATAATAATAATGATAAATATAAAGGATGAGGGATAAATAAAGGATAGATAGAGAATAAAGGATAAATAGGATAAATATAAATATAAATATATATATATACAGTGCAGCAGGTATCAAGCTGGTGGAGGTGGTGATCGGGTGGGGGGGGGGGGTTCAGTGGGTGACTTGGGGTGTGTTCATGTGGATGGTGGCAGAGGGAAAGAAGCTGTTTTTGTGTCTGGAGGTTCTGGTCCTGATGGACCGAAACCTCCTACCAGAAGGGAGAGATTGAAACAGTTTATGACCGGGGTGGGAGGGGTCGGCCACAATCTTTCCTGCACGCCTCAAAATCCTGGAGGCGTACAGGTCCTGGAGGGAGGGCAGATTGCAGCCGATGACCTTCTCTGCAGAGTGGATGATACGCTGCAGTCTGGCCTTGTCCTTGGCCGTAGCTGCAGCGTACCAGATGGTGATGGAGGAGCAGAGGATGGACTGGATGATGGAGCTGTAGAAGTTCACCATCATCTTTGTTGGCAGACTGAACTTCTTCAGCTGCCGCAAAAGTACATCCTCTGCTGAGCTTTTTTGATAAGGGAGCTGATGTTCAGCTCCCACTTGAGGTCCTGAGTGATGATGGTCCCCAGGAAGCAGAAGTACTCTACAGAGCTCACTGTAGAGTCTCCCAGGGTGAGGGGGGTGAGGGGGGCTGGGTTCTTCCTGAAGTCTGCTATCATCTCCACTGTCTTTAAAGCATTGAGCTCCAGGTTGTTCTGGCTGCACCAGGACACCAGCCGGTCTGTCTCCCACCTGTAGTCGGACTCGTCTCCATCAGCGATGAGACCGATGATGGTCGTGTCGTCTGCAAACTTCAGGAGTTTGACCGACTGGTGAGAGGAGGTGCAGCTGTTGGTGTACAGGGAGAAGAGCAGAGGAGAAAGAACACAGCCCTGAGGAGATCCAGTGCTGATGGTCCGGGGAGCAGAGATGGTTTTTCCCAGCTTCACGTGCTGCTTCCTGTCAGACAGGAAGTCTGTGATCCACCTGCAGGTGGAGTCTGGCACGTTCAGCTGGGAAAGCTTGTCCTGAAGGAGAGCTGGGATTATTGTATTAAAAGCAGAGCTGAAGTCCACAAACAGGATCCTGGCGTAGGAGCCTGGGGAGTCCAGGTGCTGGAGGATGAAGTGGAGAGCCAGGTTTACAGCATCGTCTACTGACCTGTTGGATCTATAGGCAAACTGCAGGGGGTCCATGTGGGGGTCGGTGATGTCCTTGATGTGGGAGAGCATGAGGCGTTCAAAGGACTTCATGACCACAGATGTCAGAGCGATGGGTCTGTAGTCATTAAGTCCTGTGATCCTCAGCTTTTTAGGGACAGGAACGATGGTGGAGGCCTTAAAACAGGCTGGTACGGTGCATGTCTCCAGTGAGGTGTTAAAAATGTCTGTGAACACTGGAGACAGCTGATCAGCACAGTGCTTCAAGGTAGAGGGAGAGACAGAGTCCGGTCCACAAGCCTTACGGGGGTTTTGTCTCCTGAAAAGTCTATTCACATCTCTCTCTTTGATGGAGAAAGGTGTCTCTGTAGGAGGGGGGGAGGAGGGGGGGAAGATAGGGGAGAGAGCCTCTGTAGGCAGCTGGGGTGAAACTGTAGCTTTGATGTGGGGGGTGAAGGTGTTGGAGTGAGGCTGGTCAGAGGTGTGAGGGGGGTTGGAGTCAGGTCTGTCCCATTGTCTGTCAAATCTACAATAGAACTCATTCAGACTGTTGGCCAGGCAGAGGTCGTTAGCAGCAGCAGGGGCTCTGGGCTTGTAGTTTGTAATTTGCCTGAGCCCTCTCCAGACAGAAGCCGAGTCATTTGCAGAGAACTGATATTGTAGCTTCTCTGAGTACAAACGTTTGGCTTTTCTCACCTCCTTTTCAAACGTGTACTTCGACTCTCTGTACCTGGCTCTGTCTCCACTCCTGAAAGCGACCTCTTTGTCTGTCCTCAGCCCTCTGAGCTTAGCTGTGAACCAGGGTTTGTCATTGTTATAACTCACCCTGGTCTTTGATGGAATACAGCTGTCCTCACAGAAGCTGATGTAGGACGTCACAGCGTCTGTAAACTCATCCAGAGAACTGTTCGCAGACCTGAAAACATCCCAGTCAGTCCAGTCCAAACACTCCTGGAGTTTCTCCACTGCTTCACTGGTCCATTGTTTAGATTCCTTCACCACAGGTTTACAGAGCTTCAGCCTCTGTCTGTATGAAGGAATCAGATGGACCATCAAATGGTCCGATTGGCCCAGTGCAGCACGGGAAACGGCGTGATAAGCACTGCTTAGTGTGGTGTAACAGTGATCCAGTGTCTTCTCCTCTCTGGTCGGACATTTAATTAATTGTCTATATTTGGGGAGCTGGTGTGAGAGGTCCCCTTTATTAAAGTCACCAAGCACAATGATAAAAGAGTCCGGGTAGGTCCGCTCCACGCACAGGATCTGGTCGGCGAGTGTGCGCTGTGCCTCGCGCACATCAGCTGACGGTGGGATGTACACGCCAATGTGATGATGGTTTGTGTAGGACAGTCTGAAGATGAACAAGTTTGGTATCAATTGAAACTATGAGATAAGTTTGATACGTTTTACAGTTTTCATAATTTGCATTAAGTTTAAATGTACTAAAGTTTCCTCAGTTTTGGGGCTTCATTTTGGTAAGAGTTACTAATCTGTAGCATATATGGTTTTTATGATTTTTAAGATTCTTGACACTCAAAGGCTTGCTGTTGTAACACCTTTAGGATGATTGGCAAATTGAATTTGGTGATGGTTTGTGCATGGGAAGTAGGATTTCCAGAAAGAAAGAAAGAAAGAAAGAAAGAAATTATTATTCAATCATTATTCTGACATTTCGCAATAATAATTTAGAAATAATTCTAAAATTGCTACTTGACCTAAAACAATATTTTGATGTAGTGTTTGTAAATATCTGGTTTCCACTGTTTGCAAAGACTAAGGTCTCTTTAACGACAATAACTCAGGTAACCGACGGCCAGAATGGTTAGTCAGGTTTGGTCACATGACCCTGGAGAGGTCAGCTCAACATTTTCTCTCCATCACTCAGACTGTTTTCACTGAACATCGCGGGACGACTATGATGCTGTGGGAATAAAGATGTACTACCCTGAGTCCTCACATTGTCAGGGACCTTCCTCACATGCACACACACAGGTTTTTCCCACGTTTTTTCTCGGATTTACCAGTGGCAGCAGATACACTGTTAGCCGCTGTCAGCTAATGGTAATGGTAAATGGACTTGATTTATGTAGCGCTTTATCCCCACACTGAAGCAGTCCCAAAGCGCTTTACATATCAGCTCATTCACCCAATCACTCTCACATTCACACACCAGTGGGACAGGACTGCCATGCAAGGCGCTCGTCGACCACTGGGAGCAACTTAGGGTTCAGTGTCTTGCCCATGGACACTTCGACACATAGTCAGGTAGCGGGATCGAACCCCAAACCTCTCCGAAGTCGACCCTCTACCACCTGTACCAAATGTCACTGATTTGGTCTGAAATTGGACTTTTGTTCATTTAAAAAGTTTGTATTTTCCTTTCATGTGTGAAGAAAACTGTATTCTCTGTAATTCAATGTTTCTTCCATGTTTTTTTTTTTTTTGTATTATTCTGTTTTATTATGTAATACACTGTTTTTATTTTAAAGTGTTCGTGGGTGACCTGAAAGATGCTTTTAAATAAAAATGTATTATTATCATCATTATTGATATTATTTTGAATATTGTTAGAATATTCATTATATACTCATTGTACTGTGTATGTACTGTTTTATGTCTGTGTATCATGTATATACTGTAACGTTTCTGTCATGTCTTGTATGTTGCAATATAACATTTAAAAAAATAATAATATTCATTATATTGTTGTTTTCTTAATAGTAATAACAATTAATGTGTATGAATTGTATTGCTCTCCTCATATTGAAGTTTCATATATTGAAATCACAATTACATTTTAATTCATTTCCAAAACTTTCTCATACTGTATGAATGTAAAATGACACATAAAAAAAGATGCAAAACATGACATGTTTCTTTAAGGAAAAGTCTTCTGTGTACTTTCAGGTATGGAAAAAGAAGGAATAATTCTCTTTTGTCCTTTTTATTGTGATACAATGAAACAAAAACAATGACATACAAAGCAAAGTGAAGCCAAGGCTACAATAACAAGCATTTTTATTGGCCTACTGCTAATGTCACACAGAGAAACTGATGATTTTAGTTGTTTGTGGGGATGATTGATGCATATAAAGAATATCAATTAGGTGAATTGATGAACTCAAAAGGATTTAATAAATTAGTGCACACATGCATCAACACTTCCAGCTTTTCTGTGTCCGTGATAGGAAATAATTCATAGTCATTGCAGAGAGTGATTCTTCTATAGATGTTCCACACCTCCATCTACGTTTTTAAGCAATGCAGTAAAAGACACACCAATAAGCTAACCCCAGTCCTCCACCAGTAAATCAATACAAACTACACAGAAAACACTTGTGCTTATTAGTTCCGGAGCCTTTTGAAAAACACAGCAGCTACACCGAGAGCAACCAGGCAAGCGAAGGCGAGGACGCCCACAGCCACGCCCAGCCCAACCGCAGAGTTGGATGTTTTCCCAGTGACGAGCGGCTTCTCTTTGGAATCTGTAGTTTCAGCTCTGGTGACGATCCTGGGAGAGGTGAGGGTGTAAGTCTGGGTTATACCTGACACAGAAGTGTCAAGGGTGTCTCTCTTCCTGCGCTTGTTGCACTGCTTGAAGGTGCTGCAGGTGCTCTGCTCACAGAGGCGGGTGATGCAGTGGAGGAAGTAGGTGGACACGGTCTCGTTCTGCTGCTCAATGAAGCGGAAAGCGGGGAACTTGAAGCGGGCGCTCTGGCTGTCTCCGTTCTCAATCATGGTTGTGAACTGATCCTTGGAGCAAGGCACAAACAGGTTGAAGAAGCTGGAGTTGGAGGGCAGAGGAGAGATGGAGGCATAGCATCGGTCCAGGAGAATGTGGTACTGGCCCGTCAAGTTGGTGGCCTTGACCTCTACGAACACATCAGTCCTCAGTTCAATCCCCAGCTCTGGGATGACCATTGGTCGGGTGTAGTTGGCGTCACTGTACAGGTCCATGCTCAAAGTGCTGATGAAACTTCCATTGTTGTCCTTGATGGAGATGGAAGAGGCCGACACGTCAATCTGGGTGTTGTTGATCAGATATTCTAAGGGATAGGCGCAGGAGTAGTAGTACTTCAGCTCAGCGTTGTACGTGATGGTGCCAGTGGTTGGATCCACAGAGCGAATGATACCGCTGATGTTCACCGTCTGGATGTTGGAGAAGTCGGAGAAGATTCCAGTCCCTGCAGCACTCGTGGTCCTGAAAACGCTACCACACGAATGCGTCATGTTCAGTGGAAAGTTAAATCGAGCCACCGGTGGAGAGACGGACTCGTCGAGGGTTGCTCTACACTTTGGCTCCAGCATGTGGTTGAGGATCAGGAGAGTCTCGTTGTAGCCGGTGTAGATGACGGGACACACTTGAATAGCCAGGCCGATAGATGTTGTGCCGCAACTCACGGCGATGTCGTTGAGCTGTGGGCGCCTTGCATCTGACCCACAATCACTCAATGTAAGTTGGCTACTGCGAGCTATCAAGGACAGGAAAAGCACAAGTATCTTCATCTTGTTCAGGTTTACGCTGGGTTCTTTGCAGAAATCTGCTTTTCTTGAGAGCTTGTCAGTCTTTAGAGTCTGCTTGAAGGCTTTGGTTAGCAGTCAGGGGTCTTTATAGGTATGTGTGTCTTCTAGGATTGGTCTAAAACCAGGTCAAACATCTTGCTATTAGTGAACAGATGTATTGTATTAGGATCTTGAGCCTGGACCAGATCCTGAGGGCAACAAGTGAAACCTGAAGCATCTTGGTACCTTCAATAATGAGACAATAAGGGGTCTTTCATTGTTAAATCTGCTCTGAAATATACATTTCTATGCTGTGTATTACGAAGCTGTCATGAAGTAAGTAAATATAGCCGTGAATAGGATGAATAGGTGAATGACCTACAAAGTTTTGGCGGTTCTTCTCTCAGGGTTTCTTTTGACCTACAGAAGAACCAGAAGTCACTTCTTCCTTATTCACACATTTTTACTTGAAATCCAGATGTGATGTCACTGTGTGTTCATCTTAAGCACAAATGGCAAAACACATGAACTGGAGTCATTATTTTGCTGTACTAACATGTATAATGGTTACTAGGTTCCATTGTTGGTGGTAAACTGTGTGTTTGGAGGAAAGGACAACCTGTTCTTCTCTGGATTATGAAGGTAACTGAATCTATATAATGGCTGTGGACACACATATCACTTCACTCTAATTTGCAGGTTATATAAAAGCTTCTTCTACGCACTCGCTCGCAAATGTTTTCATACCGCTTGGCTTTTCCACATTATGTCACATTTAAACCATAAAGTATTAAGATTTTATGTGATGGACCAAGACAAAATTGTTTAGTGAAAGAAGATGATTTTTAACTTTTATAAAAAGTAAAGCCTGAACATAAAAATTTTGAAGTTTCATATATTGAAATCACAATGTTACATTCTAATTTATTTCCACATCTTTCTCATACTGTATGAATGTAAAATGACACATAATTAAAGATTATAAAACATGACATCTGTTTCTTTAAGGAAAAGTCTTCTGTGTACTTTCAGGTATGGAAAAAGAAGGAATAATTCTCTTTTGTCCTTTTTATTGTGATACAATGAAACAAAAACAATGACATTCAAAGCAAAGTGAAGCCAAGGCTACAATAACAAGCATTTTTATTGGCCTACTGCTAATGTCACACAGAGAAACTGATGATTTTAGTTGTTTGTGGGGATGATTGATGCATATAAAGAATATCAATAGGTGAATTGATGAATTCAAAAGGATTTAATAAATTAGTGCACACATGCATCAACACTTCCAGCTTTTCTTTTGTCCGTGATAGGAAATAATTCATAGTCATTGCAGAAAGTGATTCTTCTATAGATGTTCCACACCTCCATCTACATTTTAAGCAATGCATGGGACATAAAAATAGAATAATCTGTCAACAAGAGGCATCATACATGTTCCACTAAAGATCAAGATTGGACATTTTTGGACTTGATTCTGGGGAAAAGCATAAACATTTTTTCCAGAGACTCGCCAAGACATTTCAATTTTTGATAAAGTAGTCAAAAATGTACTTCTTTTTTTATTTATTTGGATCCCCATTAGGCACTACCAATAACTAGTGGTCGTTACAAGTCAACGTTACATGGTCAATTATAGCAAAACACAAAATCAAAACAATATAAAAACAATTACATTTTGTTGAAATTATTTTGAATAATGTGGATTAAAAGATTCTGTTTTTATTTGACTTTTATTTAAAATGCACCAGAAACAAAATCCAACATTACCTCAAATGTACACATCCTCATTCTATGGATAAATACATTTAGTTATTGGTCAGTTTTGCTGGTTTTAAGTTAATGTTTTGTATTTAAGTTTCAAACCAAAAGTCCTCAGATTCACTATGGCCTGATTTTGAGTTTAATAGAATAGAAAAGACTTTTTTTGTAATAACGCAGTGATGCAATGAAATTGGATACTCAGGTCTAGTGTGCAAGAAATAAAAATAATAAATGTACATTACACTGCATCTTTTTATCTGATGTATCTCTTTATTTTTCTGTAAATAGCTCCTACATTTTATATCTTATCTGTAAATATTTTAACTTAAGGTTTATGTATATTTTATCTTCCATAAATAGATCCTATATTTTTTTTTTTTTTTTGCACCAAGTTTGGACCTGAGCATCATATTTCATTACATCACTGTGTAATGACAATATAAAGTCTCTTCTATTCTCTTCTATTCAAGTGTAAGAAAAAGTATTTAATGATTGTGTCGGAAACAGAAGATCTTGTGCTTTTTTTAGTCCGGACTCAAAACGCCCTCACTTTGTTCTTCTTCTTCTTGTTATTGTATACACTAGTTAAAGTCACTACTCCTCTGTTATTCATGGACGAATCAGGCTGAAATTTGGTAGCTATAATATATGAATGTGTACGCATCAACGCTCGGAGCCCATTTTTTGATTTGGGGCCCAGGGGCAAAAGAAAAAACAAAACAAAAGTGAATTTCCTTTTTATTTGCCAGTCAAATATTACGATGGTAGGTGGTACCGAATCATTGGCACATACCAATATATAAATGGTGCCCATTACCCCGTACGTGTCACGGGGGCGCCAGGGGGTCCCTGGGGGCCTCGTTTTTTCAAATTACTACTCCTCCGTTAGTTCTCGTTAGATTGGGATGCAGTTTGGTATGAAAACTTTATCAATGAATTTGATGAGACGCCCGGAGCCCCTCATTTCCGTTAATTTTCAAATTTATGGGAACATAGTCGTGCGATATATCATTTCAAAGGTAATTCAACGTAGATTAAAATTATGCCTTGCACAATTTGATTAGGGCCCCGGGGTTTATTATGAGAGGAAACATCTAAAAACATCACTTACATCACTCTGTTTATACAATGTTTACTGCTAGATTTATACACCCTTATTTATTAGGAGCCCTAAACACACACACACACACACGTACACACACATGTACTGTACACACACACACACACATCTCTGAGTCATGAGGCCAAGCAGCGTTTAAAACTCATGTGTTTTGTGCTTTTCTCTTCCTTTTCCTGCTCTGACTGCAGCACAGCCATTAAAGGCTGACCTGCTTCACACCAGATAAAGTGTCAGTCTGTAAAGCAAAGCCTCCATACAACCATATACATGCTGACCCAACACCTGCTTGTTATGCTGAGGAAATCGAATGTCACTTGTGAAATCCTGCTAACGTTCTGGCAAACGTAGTTGTTTCGGAAAAAACTTGTTATGCTTTGCTGCTTTTTTGTCGAGAAGCAAAAGTCTCCCCAGTCATCAGTTTATCTGGATACTATTTGTACCGTAACACTGTTCAGTAAAGTTGGCAGATATTCACAGATTCAGACTTCCAGCATCAATAACTCTTTAACGAAACGTTATCAACGCACAAATTACACTTCTTTACCGTCAGTGTGAGGTGGACAACATGATACAAGATCATTTTATCAAACGCAGCAGAATAAAAGTCCATCTGTGTGGTGAGATTAAAACATGAAGCTCTCGTCTTAGTTTCCCCGTAAATATCTAATTATCTCACAAACAGAACAAAATTTAATTTTAAAACAGAAAAATGCTGCTTGTTTGTTTTTTTCTTTTTTCTGTATTTCTGTTTACAGTAAAACAAAATAACCACACTGTTTATTTGTCATTTTGATTTGGTTTTAAAACATGATAACCAAAGAACGAATGGTACACAGATTGAATTAGTATGTAGTTTACATCATGATTCCTCTGTTATTGTTTCTCCTATGGGACACGTCGGATGCTCTAAAACAGGACGGTCCAACTCCTTTATGATCAGGGGCCAAATATGGAGAAGTTTGATGTCAAACATTAAAATGATCAAACTCAACATTATTGTGACCCACTTTTCACTTGTACAATGATATATAGAGAATGTAAGGCACCAACAATATCCAAGCAAACATGATCACGTTTCAATGACTGCAGGATCTTCACAGGAAAAATCCTCAATTGCAATTTTTTTTTTGTATTTTGGAAAAATTGAGTGGTATTTTTGTGAAAAATAGCGGAATTTTACCAAAATGAATATTTTTTTTGTTAATTTAGGTTCAGGTTCAGATGACTTTATTAACACCCTTAGGTAGATTAGTTTTGCAGTGAAAAACAGGATGGCATCTATATTGACATTAAAACAACAGACGACAAAGCACTGAAAAAAACAGTAAAAGGAAAAAGTCATGCATGATTTACAATAAGTCATGTATAATTTGTATAATGTAGACAATGTATAATGTATAATATAAGATTATACATGACTTCCATCATGTGATATAAGCATTGGAAAAACTGTGAGCCCTGCCAGTATTCTGGAATTTTCTTGAATTTGTGTATTTGGAAGGACTGAGTTATCTACAGCTGGATTACTTCATCATGTACACAATGACTCATGTTTTCTGTCATTTATACTCTCTCCTTGGGGCCACATTGGATGCTCTAAAGGGCTGGATTTGGCCCCCAGGCCTTGTCTGCACATGCTGTCGGAGGTCAACGTTACAAGAAGTCCAATCTTTTTAAGACAGCAATGCATGTTTTGTTATTGCTGTTTTACAGTGAGAGTGAAATGTAATGTTATAGTGGTGCGTATTGTACCTATTGTGTGTGGGATTTGGTTTTTGAAAGTGATATTTTTTAAATTAAACCATTTATTTTACTTCATCTCTGGTTTCTGCGCTTGGTAATGAACTGTTTACTAAAAAAAAAAGAGGAAATGTAGCCATTTTTTAGATAAAGTGTGCAGCAAAAGTGCAGAATTGTTGTAGTTTGCACGATGATGTGACAATAGATGAGTTCAAGTTTTATGTAAAAGCTACAAAGCTCTTTTAATACTGCAGCTGTTTGTTAACATTATGAATTATTCAATGAATCTACACTTTATTATGAGAGGAAACATCTAAAAACATCACTTACATCACTCTGTTTATACAGTATTTACTGCTAGATTTATACACCCTTATTTATTAGGAGCCCTAAACACACACACACGTACACACACATGTACTGTACACACACACACACACATCTCTGAGTCATGAGGCCAAGCAGCGTTTAAAACTCATGTGTTTTGTGCTTTTCTCGTCCTTTTCCTGCTCTGACGGCAGCACAGCCATTAAAGGCTGACCTGCTTCACACCAGATAAAGTGTCAGTCTGTAAAGCAAAGCCTCCATACAACCATATACATGCTGACCCAACACCTGCTTGTTATGCTGAGGAAATCGAATGTCACTTATGAAATCCTGCTAACGTTCTGGCAAACGTAGTTGTTTCGGAAAAAACGATCTGAAGTGCTGACAACAAACCTGTCAACAGAAATCAACCTTTGGAGAATTTTCTTTAACACAAATCTAAAATGTAAACTACACTGTGAACTATGAATATTAGCATTAACATGTAAACTACGCTGTGAACTATGAATATTAGCATTAAAATGTAAACTACACTGTGAACTATGAATATTAGCATTAACATGTAAACTACACTGTAAACTATGAATATTAGCATCAACATGTAAACTACACTGTGAACTATGAATATTAGCATTAACATGTAAACTACGCTGTGAACAATGAACATTAGCATTGACATGTAAACTATGCTGTGAACTTTGAACATTACGATAAAAATGTAAACTACGCTATGAACTATGAACATTAGCATGAACATGTAAACTACACTGTGAACTTTGAACATTAGCATTAACTTGTAAACTACGCTGTGAACTATGAACATTAGCATTAACATGTAAACTATGCTGTGAACTATGAACATTAGCATTAACATGTAAGCTATGCTGTGAACTATGAACAATAGCATTAACTTGTAAACTACGCTGTGAACTATGAACATTAGCCTTAACATGTAAACTACACTGTGAACTTTGAACATTAGCATTAACATGTAAACTATGCTGTGAACGTTGAACATTAGCATAAAAATGTAAACTACGCTATGAACTATGAACATTAGCATTACCATGTAAACTACGCTGTGAACTATGAACATTAGCATTAAAATGTAAACAATGCTGTGAGCTACAAACATTAGCATTAACATGTAAACAATGCTGTGAGCTACAAACATTAGCATTAAAATGTAAACTACTCTGTGAACTATGAACATTAGCATTAAAATGTAAACTATGCTGTGAACTATGAACATTAGCATTAACATGTAAACTACTCTGTGAACTATGAACATTAGCATTAAAATGTAAACTACTCTGTGAACTATGAACATTAGCATTTACATGTAAACTACGCTGTGAACTATGAACATTAGCATTAACATGTAAACTACTCTGTGAACTATGAACATTAGCATTAAAATGTAAACTACTCTGTGAACTATGAACATTAGCATTAACATGTAAACTACTCTGTGAACTATGAATATTAGCATTAAAATGTAAACTATACTGTGAACTATGAATATTAGCATTAACATGTAAACTACTCTGTGAACTATCAACATTAGCAGTAAAATGTAAACTACGCTGTGAACAATGAACATTAGCATTAAAATGTAAACTACTCTGTGAACTATGAACATTAGCATTAACATGTAAACTACTCTGTGAACTATGAATATTAGCATTAAAATGTAAACTATACTGTGAACTATGAATATTAGCATTAACATGTAAACTACTCTGTGAACTATGAACATTAGCATTAACATGTAAACTACTCTGTGAACTATGAATATTAGCATTAAAATGTAAACTATACTGTGAACTATGAACATTAGCATTAACATGTAAACTACTCTGTGAACTATGAATATTAGCATTAAAATGTAAACTACGCTGTGAACAATGAACATTAGCATTAAAATGTAAACTACTCTGTGAACTATGAACATTAGCATTAACATGTAAACTACTCTGTGAACTATGAATATTAGCATTAAAATGTAAACTATACTGTGAACTATGAATATTAGCATTAACATGTAAACTACTCTGTGAACTATGAACATTAGCATTAAAATGTAAACTACTCTGTGAACTATGAACATTAGCATTAAAATGTAAACTACTCTGTGAACTATGAACATTAGCATTAACATGTAAACTACTCTGTGAACTATGAATATTAGCATTAAAATGTAAACTATACTGTGAACTATGAATATTAGCATTAACATGTAAACTACTCTGTGAACTATGAACATTAGCATTAAAATGTAAACTACTCTGTGAACTATGAACATTAGCATTAACATGTAAACTACGCTGTGAACTATGAACATTAACCAAATAAGCTGCATTTTTTTGTTTAAAAAAAATCTTTTTCTGTTTGTGAGGTATTTGGATATTGACGGGGAAATTTGAGTGAGATCTGAAGTTCGCTGTCACTGGTTTCCCTCCCCAGGTCCTGGACCAGGTCTCCTCACACAATAGAACCGTTTAGGATTTATTTCAGCAGTTTTCTGATCCTGCTCATGTTTTCATTCAGTCTGTGGATTTTTTAGCTCGTCAAAAGCTGCTCACGTTTTAAGTTGTTTTATGGTGTAGGTCAATGGTTCCCAAACTTTTTGTGCCCAAGGTACACCAAAGTACCTGAAGTCACACCTATTGTGTAAAATAGCTTTTATAACACGTGTTATCACTCATATGTACAATATCTGTAAATGTACATAATTATTTACGAATGCCGAATAAAATGTGACAAAAACAATTATATTAATCATAAAATATGTATTAACGAAATATATTAAAAAATATGGGCCCAATAAAATCAGTTTTATTTTTTCCCAAATTTTGTGTTTTCCACGTTAATTTTTAAAAATTAAGTTTTTTTTTTTTTTTAGAAATATTAATCTTTTTTCAGAAAACATCAGTTTTTAACTCCTGTGAGACAACAAAATAAATACTAATAAAAAAAAAACCCTTAATTAAACAAAAATGTATGTCAAAAATAAAGTGAGATACAATAAAGGTCGATATACATTGTAGTGACATGGATTATTCTCCTTTTTAATTTATTAATATGTCATATAAAGATGTATGAGAGCAGCAATAATGTCACTCAATTGCAAATTCCCTTCAGAGATCAATGTTTTATTGAATCTGATCAAGTTTATTGATTAAGTTTTGGTCAACGTAACAACTTTATCCACTGATGTTGTGTAGCACTGATGAGATGTTGTTAACACACTCACGAGAAACGGATGGAGCTTCACAGACACAGGAAAGTTAAGCGGGGACCGATGGCTCTGTATTTAGTGATGATTTGAGTCGTTTTTTTTAGGGTAGTAAAAATATTTATTTTGCACGTTATAATACCGCTAGCCACTAACGGCAGCCGTCAACACACATGGAAGTTCATCAGTGATGTGACTTGTTTTGCGTTGCTTCCTTTTATGCTCAGGAGCAAAAGTCCGACCAGTCATCAGATTATCTGGATACTATTTAGATTGTAACACTGTTCGGTAATAACTTCCAGCATCAATAACTCTTTAACAAAACGTCATTGACACAAATTTCCTGTTTTTACCATCAGTGTGAGGTGGACAACATGATACAAGATCATTTTTTTATCAAACGCAGCAGAGTACAAGTTCGCCCCCGTCTGTGGGTCCTCTCTGTGTGGTGAGATTAAAACATGAAGCTCTCGTGCATAGTTTCCTCGTAGATATCCAAATATCACACAAACGGAACAAGATTTAATTTTAAAACAGAAAAACACTTCTTATCAATAAAACTAAATATGTGTTTTTGAGGGTAAATGTACACACTTTAAATATGATTATCCTGCTGGGTAAAATGTGTATTTTTAAAGCTAAAACTATATCAAATGTATGTATAAAACATTTTAGGAATATATTTTATCATTAGTATATGTTAGAAACAATTATAGCAACAAATAACAACAGAATAACTGAGCATGAAAAGAAAGGTAATTTGCTTACCTCAGTTAGAGATATAGATATTAGGTGTATTTACTTAAAAGTGTGCCATTTGTTATGTTATAAATGTTTTGCTAATTGTGTTGTATTTTGTTTATTGATTTGATTAGTATTATTGATTATTTTTTCTTTGCTTTGTGCTCTTTTTTGATTTATATTTTGCTTTCTTGCGACTGTAACAACACTATGATTGTAGTATGAATGTATGGGGGAGTGGTCGAGGTAGGATGGGGGGGTTGGAAGCCTGTTTTGTTTTTTTATTCTGTAAATAAATAAATTAGAAAAAATAGTAAATAAATAAAGTAAACTATGCTGTGGACTAGAACATTAGCATTAATACATTAGCATTTATTTGATGTTGGGTGAGGCTGCTTTAATAAATGTGTGTCAGCAGAGCTACTGAAACCTAAACCTTCTCTTCTGAACCAGGTCAAAACGTAGGTGTCGATGCACTGAACTTTCCTTTGTGTTTATCTGAAAGCAGAACACCTTTCACCATATATAATACCTTTAAGTATATAATAACACAGAGCACAAAGGCTGAGACCGTCGGATGATTAATGGTTGGGTTGCTGAAATTAGGCTGATGTGTTGTTGTTGTTGTTGTGTTTGACCCAAAAAAAACTCTGACAAAGTGGCTTCCCAACATATTTCTGCTGTTTTCACTAAAAGTTGTGGAAAATGAAGGGTGAAAACATTCCATCTACAGGACTCCACATCCCATAATAACAGTGTTTCAACATGTGATTTATTTGTATTTATTATTGGGTTTTTTTTAGATTGTAAGTACATATATGTTTACACCTATGAAATACTTATCTATTCAATTTGTATTTGATTCATGTATTAATTCATTAATGAATTTTATATATCCACCCACTTGCTTCTTTTTCTTTTTAGGGTTGCAGAGATATTTTTTTAAATATATTTTATACATATTTTATTTATTTCCTTTTATTTTTCTTTAATCTAATAAATGTTTCATGCTGAAATTTCAACCTTTTTGGAGATCTTTGATTTATTGATCAATGAGGCCTACACTACGATATAAAAAAAAAGGATTGTCCCGAGCAGTTCTATTGCCCCACTGTAATAATTTGAACTAATGAATGGACTTGATTACATAGCCCCACCCCTTCAGCATTTAATCTTACTCAATGGCCATAAGAATTCTGAACATAAAATAACCATCTTCCTCCCATGACTAAAACTACATATGCAATAATGTACATCAAAGTGCATTCCACGATCTGTTCCATATGTATTCATCTCACTAACAGGGACGTTTACATTTTTACATTGCGTGTTATGGTAATGTATATAGTGTATGTAGTGTGCTGAAAATTATAGTATTAAATATTATTATTTCTTTTTCAAATATTTTATTTAAGTACATACGTCATTCCTCATTGTTGGAGAGAACCTTAATTTTGTTGTATATGTTGTACAATGATAATAAAAAAGCATCTATTCTATTGTGATTGATTGATTCTTAGAGAGTGCTGGAGAAACTATCAAAGTGCTGTTAAAGCTGAAAAAACTCAATATTTCTCTAACTTGATCTCAAAAAATGTCAGTAAGCCTCGAGTTCTTTTTAAAACGATTGGTTCTGTTTTTAATCCGAGTCCGTCCACTTCATTGGAGATGACAAGTGGAACTTGTGAAAAATTCCTCTCCTTTTTTAATGAGAAGGTTGCTGCTATTAGGGCCAACATATCTCCCTTTTCAGTGTGGAGTTGTGTATCCACTCAATGCTGCGCTGTTTTCTGTCAGTTTGAGTCTGTGTCATTGTCTGTGCTCACAGGGATAGTTAAAAAACTTAAACCCTCCTCCTGTCCCACAGACCCGGTCCCTCCTCGCTTTTTTAAAGAGGTTTGGGACACCATTGGCTCTTCTGTTAGGGAGATCATCAACAGCAGCTTGGCTACTGGCATAGTGCCAGCTTTTTGTAAGAAAGCTGTAGTTGAGCCTTTGATTAAAAAACCTGGCCTTGACCCTGCAAATTTGGCGAATTATCGCCCAATTTCCAAACTACCATTGGTATCGAAAATTTTAGAGAAATGCGTTTTTGCACAGTTGCAACCTTTTTTAGATGAAAATGGCACTTTAGACCCATATCAGTCAGGCTACAAAGCTTTGCACAGTACTGAATCTGCACTTTTAAAGGTTTTTAATGACCTGTTTTTAATGACTGATTCTGGAGGTTCTGCCATTTTAGTGCTTTTAGACTTGACCGCTGCTTTTGACACAGTCGACCACACAATTCTTTTAGATCGCCTAAGAGATCGCGTGGGTGTCAGGGGGACCGCGTTGGAGTGGTTTAGGTCCTACCTGTCGGAGAGGTCATTCTCCATCAGGCTGGGGGACTCCACTTCATCTTCTGCCCCACTTAACTGTGGAGTCCCCCAGGGATCTATCCTGGGTCCCATTCTTTTTGCTATATATCTCCTCCCACTTGGAGAGATTTTTAAGAAACATGGCATGTCTTACCATTTCTACGCAGATGACTGTCAAATTTACATGCCCATTGCAAAGAATGACCACAGCCCCCTGTCACCCCTGCTCCACTGTCTGGGTGACGTCAAGGCTTGGTTAGCCCAGAATTTTTTAAAACTGAATGAGGGAAAAACAGAAATAATGGCATTTGGACGTACCCTCGCAGACTTGGGATCACTCCAAAAGTATTTGCATCCCAAAGTCACCAGCCTTGGCGTCACCATAGACAGTGATTTTAAATTTGATAAACAGATCAATGGCGTTTTAAAATCGGGTTTTTATCATCTTCGTCTTTTATCCAAAGTTAAGCCTTTTTTATCATTTAATCTTTTTGAACAAGTCGTGCACGCTTTTATTTCAAGCCGTCTGGACTACTGCAACGCACTTTACTCAGGCATCAGCCAAAAGGCACTTTACCGCTTGCAGTTAGTCCAGAACGCAGCGGCACGACTTTTAACAGGGACCAAAAAGCGTGAACACATCACCCCAATCCTTGCTTCTTTGCATTGGCTCCCTGTTAAATTTAGAATTGATTTTAAAATTTTATTGTTTGTTTTTAAAGCTTGGAATGGACTGGCCCCTCAGTATATCACAGACCTCATCCAAATTTACCGACCCCCGCGCGCTTTGAGGTCTGAGGGCCAGCTCCAGCTCGTGGTTCCGAAGGCGAACCGTAAAACTAAAGGGGACAGAGCGTTTTCCGTTGTCGGCCCTAAGCTGTGGAACGCTCTTCCCCTCCACATCCGTACGGCCCCCACCGTGGAGTGTTTTAAATCTCGTCTCAAAACTCACTTTTATTCTCTGGCTTTTAGCACCGCGTAAGTTGTGTGGTCCTCTGTGTCTTTTATTTTATGTTTTTGAGTTTTATTCTTATTTATAGTTTTTAGTGTGTTTTTATTTATATTTATTCTTTTAAACTGTTTTATTTTTATTCATTGTTTTATACTCATTTAGTGGCAGAGCTCATTTGTATTGTTTTGGTTTTATTGTTGTGGTCGCATGTTCAGCACTTTGGAAACGTTTTGTTGTTTAAATGTGCTATATAAATAAAGTGGATTGGATTGGATTGGATTGATTGTTTATTCCGAGTTCATTGTACATTGCATATATACACATTACTCATTTCAAACTAACGTACTTTCATATATACATGAACTCAAAAGAGAGTGGGAGGAAGTAAACTTATAAGTTCCCAACCCTGTAATTGCCATAACTCACATATCAGTGGTTGCTTTCTTTCACAAATCAATTAACATAACAGATAAACAGTTTACATGCAAGAAACATACATATGTACTGTATACACATAAATATACAAAAAGAAATGTTACTAACAATGGTAAGTACTTGAGATCACAATCTATTGTCAAGCTCATATGTAACACTTTTTATATTTATATATGTATAATTCTTATACTAAGAATAATATGTTCACCCAGATACAACCTTTATCTTTATAGTCTATACATATATTTTATTATTTTATTTATTTTTTAGTCACAAAAATCATCACTATTCTATTCTGACCATGTGCTAAGCTGAGCTACATGCTAAGCTAACATAAAAACATGGGGTTCCCTCCCAATCTCTGCAATGTAAGTCAAAAAATCATTTTCATGTGTCCTCATCCCTCACAATGCACAAAAAGCCTCCAAAAACACACTAAACAGGGACAAATATTCAAAAAATAATAACAAAAAAACATCAGACATACTGTGTTTTTCAAAAATACAAATGTGACTGCAAAACACACAAAGCAATAAAAAACACACACAAAATGACAATAAAAGCACTGTCACACAATGAAATGTGTCTAAACTAATACATGTTGTAAAGCATAAAGTTATATTTAAAACATTTTCTAGTTTAATAAAGATCAGCCATTTTTCTTTTCATTTCAGTCTGTGTGAAGGTATGATTACCTTATTGTTCTTTTTTATGTTTAAAGAAAGTTAATCGACTGTTGACCTTGACAGAAATGATAAACTAAGCCTTTTATTAAGACCGGGTTTTGTTCTTTCTGGAAATAGACACAAGTAAATCCCACTTTCCAACACACACAAATTGTTCTGTTCAAGGCATGCTTTGTGTAGCGCTGATTTACGACCCACTGAATATGTCTCTGATGCCTGTTGCTGCCTTTCTCTTTCATGTCTCACACACACACACACACACACACACACACACACACACACACACACACACACACACACACGCACACACGCACACACGCACACACACACGCACACACACCATCACAGGGCGACTGCTGCCATTTCATGTGTGCAAAAGACCAACTGCAGAGAGCAGCTGCTGCTCAGAACCGACGGAGAAATGTCCTTCAGGCCTCCGACACACACACACATTAGTACACATACACACATTAGTGCACACACACACACACATTAGTACACACACACACACTTTAGTACACACACACACATTAGTACACACACACACACATTAGTGCACACACACACACATTAGTACACACACACACATTAGTACACACACACACACATTAGTACACACACACACACATTAGTACACACACACACACACACATTAGTACACACACACATTAGTACACACACACACACACATTAGTACACACACACACACACATTAGTACACACACACACACACATTAGTACACACACACACACACATTAGTACACGCACACACACATTAGTACACACACACACACACATTAGTACACACACACACATATTAGTACACACACACATTAGTACACACACACACATTAGTGCACACACACACACACATTAGTACACACACACACAGACACACACACACACACATTAGTGCAAACACACACACATTAGTACACACACACACACACATTAGTACACACACAGACACACACACACACACACATTAGTGCACACACACACACATTAGTACACACACACACATTAGTACACACACACACATTAGTGCACACACACACACTAGTACACACACACACATATTAGTACACACACACACATTAGTACACACACACACACATTAGTACACACACACACACACACACACACACATTCCTCCACAGACATTAAATGTCACTGAGGTTGACTTGGCGTTGACAGCCATTTACCTTAAAGACTTTTGGAGTGGGCGGGGCATAATTACAGTTTTGATAAAGAGTGAGATCTGTGCCTGATGAATGGACTGGAACAAACATGTCCAGACCAGTTCACTATATTATCACCATGTAGAAGCTGGTAGTAAATCAGGGATTCTCAACATGTGGCTCTTTATGTCATAAGTTAAATTATTATTCCCTTAGAAAACCTTAAAAGGTGACAACTTTTAAACCCCTTTTTATCTATTTCCTTTAGCCATTTTGCAACTTCATTTGTCCCATTTTTGACACTTTTTTGCAGACTTTACCTTCCCTTTACCAATGAATATCACTTTTTTCTATTTTTTGTCCATTTTTGTGAGTTTTTTTTTTTTGGCCATTTTTCATTCCAATAAGTTATCTTTTGCCCAATAAATACCACTCGTTTCCTTTTTCCCTACATTTTACCTCTTTTTGTTCCACATTTTTGCCCTTTTTCACTATTGTTTGCCACATTTAAGTTACCCTTTCCCATTACATACCACCTGGTTCCTCTTTATTTTCCCTATTTTTGGCCACTATTGACTGTTTTTTGCCCATTTTAGTCAATTTTCACTCTTTTCTTGCCACGTTTTTGTCACTTTTGGACCATTTTTAGCCACCTGTTATCATGTCTGCCTCTACTCACTCCTCAAAAACAAAAACAACAACAGAGCAGACCAGCACATTTTGGGTCACTGGCCCACGGGGGGGGATGCCCGCTATACCAGATGCCCAGCCCACCCCTGCTGACGTCTGTATTTAAAGCTTTATTCACTGCTTTGATGGATTATTTTCCTTCTCTTTATCTTATGTTTTCTCTTCTTGTACATCTTTAACTTTCTCCGTTTCTCTCTCATGTCTTCTATTGCTCAGCTTCTCAACCGCTCTCTGTGATTGGCCGATTGCTGGCATCCAGCTGTTGTGTTTGTTAGCGTTAGCGTTAAGACCGAGCAGATCAAATCACACACGAGTCCATCCTGGAAGACGCATCATTTCTGTGCTTTAGCTGTGTGCTAGCTGCCAATAAAATATAGCAGCATCCTATATTAAAAAAGAAATAAAAAATACCTGTTCTTTTTTTAAACTGACATAGGACAACCTTTGTCCTTTCTTATGTGGTTTAAAAACATTCTCAGATGTTTTATTACAAATAAAACATAAGTTTTATATTCTCCAACAGCTTCAAGTAAATGATATAAGTGCCATAGAGGGCGAGGTTCACCCTGCAGGGCCACCCCATCCCTCCCTAATGTATCATTGGTACAAAATGATCATATAACTACATGCAGGTAATTTGACAACCCTTATTAGTATTAAATAATGTACTGTATAGATACAGTAGTTTGGCTCTTTGAAAAAAATAATCAACCGTTAAAATAAATAAATAAATAGAAATAACTTGAAATAACAAAAACAATGAATATAATTAAACACACAGGTGTGCCTCTTACAGCAAACTATGAGAGCAAAATCCTGAGTTTTCATTGGTTGTCATGTTTCATTTTGGACTGAGCAGCCAATAGGAAGCCTCAGTGTAAGAGCGTGAAGGACACGCCCTCTTACGCTCAGGGAGAACATGCAAACTCTTAATGAAAGGTCCCAGCAATGGAATAGAACCCTGTAAGCTAGCTTTACTAATCATTCTGTAACGTGTCGTCAAAAATCAAACCAACAGGAATCATTTCAGTCTCTAAATCCTCACCACATTTACTCCAATAAAACCGTTTCATATCGTGGATGAAAACATGAAAGAACTCTGACTTTTTATTAAAAAACTAAATTTAATGAAAAATGTTTAATAAAAAGAAACTGAATCTAAATCAGTCTGTTCTCACTGCCAGTAATGAGGAGGATCAGCTTTGACTGTTTTTTATGCTCAATTTCGATTTAAAAACCATGAAATGTGTCTTTATGTTGGCAGGAGGAAAAAATATGTAATGGGGAAAAACTTCTTAACGTTACCAAAGGTTTGTCTTTACTTTCACAGAGATATATGGCATTTGCATGTTCTCCAAAATGAAGCTAGCTTTGACTCTGAAGTTGTTCTGATATGGTTAAACATGTCCTGTTGAGGCCAACTGTGCATTGGCAAAGTGTTGGATTGAACAGTTAATACATTGTTACAAGTGTAAAACCACCAGAGTGAAAGTTCACTAATAACTACAACGTTGTGGTAAAACGTCAGTGCACGAGTTTCTGGAACCGTGCATGAGTTGTGAGCTGCTCAGTGATGGATGGGTTGTGTGTGGAGGTCGTTATTATGTGTGTGTGTGTGTGTGTGTGTGTGTGTGTTACACCTGCTGTTAGTGCAGAGAACAGCTGGACACGTAGATTTAGCAGCTCGCTCACAGGCTGCAGGAACAAATCAAGCAACAGCTAATAAAGCCGCCTTTATGACGGTGTCCAAAACAACTGGGGCTACATCATGTGTTTTTATAACGCCGCCGCCATGAGAATTAAAGCCTGGGCCGAGGTGTAAGATTCTGCTCAAAGTCTGGCTTTAATGCGGCGAGGCTAATCAATGTGACACGCTGTGTTTGCATGCACAACACAAAACTGTGTCGGATGTTTTGTCAAGTGTGTGTTGGTATGTTTGTCTTCACGCTAACGTTGCATTCTCTTCTTTTCATGTTCTGTACATGCAGAAAAGGTGTGTGTGTGTGTGTGTGTGTGTGTGTGTGTGTGTGTGTGTGTGTGTGTGTGTGTGTGTGTGTGTGTGTGTGTGTGTGTGTGTGTGTGTGTGTGTGTGAGAGAGAGAGAGAGAGAGAAAGACAGCTGTGTTCAAGAAAAAGCTTTTTAAAGCAATGTTTCTCAAATTGGGGTACCCCTAGGGGTACGCAATGGCACTACAGGCGGTACATGAGAGAGAGTAGAACATTAACAAATGAAAATATGAGAAATATGGAGTTTTATAATGTTTATTTTTAGTTAAAATTGATAATCACGCTAAATATTACCAGTAACTCACAAAATGACAACAAAAACACACAAAATCCAAGAAAAATATACTGAATAATAAAAAGAAAGGACAAAATGACACCGAAAACACACGCACTGAGAGAGAAAAATACAGCAACACACAAAATGACAATAAAGACACAATAAATGAGAGAAAAATACACAATATCAGGACAGAATATACAAAAATAACAGAGAAACACACAAAACAACAACAAAAACACCCAAAATAAGATACAAAATAATAAAAAGAACAGACAAACAACAACAAAATCCACAAAATGATGATAGAAATGATCTTGATTAGAACATAAACTAAAAATACAAGAGTCAGTCTTTGTCCCACAACAGGCAGGAGATGACTGGAAATGATCAAAACTATAGAAATCAATTATTCAGGAAAAACTAAACTGTTTCATTCACTTATTAACAAAATGAGATTTTTAAAAATATGTGTTATCATTCCATCATCATTCTCTATAGTTGTTTTTTTCATAGTATCCTGATCAAAATGTAGTCAGACAAAGGAGTTACTGGATTCAGAAATCAGAGGAAGGGGCAACTTGAGCCAAAAAAGTTTGAGAACCCCTGTTTCTGACATTAACATTCATATTAAATAATATCATTAATCAGTAATATGTGTGTGTGTGTGTGTGTGTGTGTGTGTGTGTGTGTGTGTGTGTGTGTGTGTGTGTGTGTGTGTGTGTGTGTGTGTGTGTGTGTGTGTGTGTGTGTGTGTGTGTGTGTGTGTGTGTGTGTGTATGTTAAGGGATAAAATCAACCTCAAACCATGAAAGATTTCATTAAAGTTTGGAGGGGATCAGCGTCATTTTGCTGATTCTGAATTCTTAACTCTTAACACTGGCAAAATATCATATTTCTGTTCGTGATTGACCAATGATTATGAAATCTTAATCAGTTACAGTGAGTTGGTTCCTTAATTATCTTACCAAGTTTCATCTCAGTTGGATCAGGATTGCACATTTCATTGCAATTTTTCTAAAAAAAAAAAAAAAAAAAAAAGAAAAAAAAGATGGGTGTGTCCATATATTGTGACCTAATGCAGACATAGGCAAATGGTGGCCCGGGGGCCACATGCGGCCCTTGGTCTAATTTTATGCGGCCCCCAAAGTAAATGTACAAAAGGACAGAAACTTACACAAAAAAGAGCAAGAATATATTAAAAAATACAAAGAATTACAACATTGCAGGAAAATACGGTAAAAGGAAAGATAACAACACAGAAGATACTCCAAAAACACACAAATTACTACAAAAATCAATAAAACGACAACAGTAATACGCAAAATTTCTCCGAAAAATATACAAAATTACAGAAAGTGAATACAAAAGTACACAAAAAAACAAGAGAAACAAAAAAATGACTCTGCAAACCCACAGTACTAACAAACAAGCAAAACGACAACAAAAATACACAATATGACTCTAAAAAACATATATTTTACAGGAAAAAACACAAAAGGACAACAGAAATGTGCAAAATGCTTCACAACGAGCAAGACAACAACAAACACACACAGAACAAAAGAAAAACACACACAATTACTATAAAAACACTTTGATCTTTCCTGTATTAATGCTGAGATTACTCATTATTCTAAATGCTGACATGAATGTTAATCATGTGACCCTCTGATCAAACAAACACATTTTTTTCGGCCCCGCTGTGATAATAGTTGCGTACCTCTGACCTAATGTACGGTTATTAATTGGATAGAAACAAGGTTTGTGCTCTGTGTGCTGTTGTTAATGTGATAGATGTATTTATTATTCTACCTCTGATATTGTTGTTTCATTTATCTATTAACAATGTGGTAAATTAAATTCAGATTTTTATTTTTTTCTACTCTTCTTGTTACAGTAAAAAGCTAAATGTATCCTGTTTTTGTTTAAAGAGTAAAATGGGTAAATCATGTGTGTAGTTGTTCTCAGTTGTGATGATTTCCTATTGGAGGATTAAAGAGTCACTTTAGTGGTGGTTGTTTCCTCGCGGAACAGGAAGTGGAACAGGAAGTGTCCTATAGCTGACTCCCCCGTGCTGCGTCCCTTTGTGACCAAAGTGTGATGTTGTGTCCAATCCTGTGACATTGTTAAACGGACGCAGTGTTGGCGAGTGACACCACTTAGTGTCACGCTGTGAGGCAGATGAAAAGGCTTTATTGAGCCTGTCAGCTTGTTGTTGATAACGGGGCTTTAAATTCTCCACTAAGTACCAGTACGGCCCAATAATAGATTTACAAGTCAGATCCGCAGAATTTATCACAAACGCAAAATACTTTTTTATGGAAACGTCTCGGTGTCGTGTGACCTTTGGCAGCGTTAGCAGCTCACATGAATAAAATCAGATTTAATAAGAATGGAGGAACTGAAGGATTGTCTTTGACATTACAGCCTGGCTCTCTTTTATGCTGCGTGATATCTATGTCAGGAATTTTACAGGCAGGCCAAGTACATAAAGTCCAAAGCTGGACTTCAGATGTTAAAGCCATCAGCTGCATGTGTGCATGTGTGCATTGATGGAAGCTAGCTAGCGTAGCACTCCCACTCTGCTGCTAAACCAATGAGCTGCAGCTTTCCATCATCCTGATTCCATCTCTGTGTCACAGACGGTGATGAAGCTTTCAGTTCGTGCTATCGCAGCCTTCGCCACATATTTCCACGCTTAACGCAAACGGCGTCACGCAAAGCTGCAGCCGGACTTTAAGACATCTGTCTTTAAGGTATCTGTTACCCTCTATAGCTGTGATTAACATCTATTCTGCTCTCAGAGGAAGAAAAGTAAAAAAATACTGCAACATGCAATTTTCTCTGCAAATCAGAGCTGTTGTTAAGAAGGATTCTGGGAGCGATTTAAAGAATAAATGAAACTAAAAACCATGGAAGACAATAAAAGACACAGTGCAGTTATCCTGGAACTGAGAACGAATCTGAACAGATATAAAGAGTTAATATTACTCTGAGTATCATCATGATGCGTTTTTTAAACAGAGGCTCAATAATCAGCAAATAGAGAGCAGGGACCCCCACTGTAGCTGAAGGTGGTTGAACACATACATGAACATTGAAGAACAGTCATGTGGAGACAGGACCATCTATAAGGGGGAATAAAGGGGAGATTTTTGGGGTCCATCCATAAAGTCAGTAAAATAATGGTCTATTGTTCTATGAATCTGTGATAACCACATTTATTTATTCATCTGAATAATATACACTGTTATCCAGGAACGTTTATTATTATTATAGTCATCTTAAAGATGGAAATTCTTATTTTAATCAGAAATAAAATGGGTTAAAAGTGACCAAAAAATGGTGGAAAAGTGGTGAAATGGGATTTAAAAAACCACAGAAATAGGTTAAAAGTTGCAAATTAAAGTGGCTAAAAATGGACAGAAAAAGACGCAAAAAGGGTTAAAAGTGTCAATATTAACTTAAAAGTAGTAGAAATGGGGAGGGGGGTAATGTAATTTAAAAAGTAGGAACAATTAGTTTAAATTGGTAAATAACGGGCATGACAAATTGTAAATGTGGTTATATAACGGCTACTAAAATGGAACTGATTGTAACTGCTCCCTATACACATTTCGTGTATGTAGCTTTACATATATAACAATAAAGAATAATTTATATTCTATATTAAACCACAGGTAGTTTGAGAGGGAGGAGCTCACATTCTTATAGGGTAGGAGGAGCCAGGATTGTCAGGAGGAGGAGTTTCCACAATGCAAGAAAAATCTAACTCGCCCGTTTGGAGCTGACTTTTTATAAAATGTGGAATAACGAGGGAGGGAGGAAGCAGAACTTTCTCAACTTTCATCCTTTCATATCACTGTAGCAAAACTATTATAAAGTGATTTTTTCATAATTATGCCTTTTTAAGTTGACAACAATAAGCATGAAATATTGTGAAAAGAGGTTAAAAGTGACAATAATGGCTCAACATATGTGACATTAGGTGAGAAGGTGGTGGAAAGGGTTTATAAGTGCTGCAAATGTGCAGAAAAGGCATTGAAATGTGATGGAGAATTGGCAGAAAAGGGAGTAATGTAGAAAAAATGCAAAAACATGGCAAGAAAAAAGTTTTTAGTATCTTGAAGGCATCCGTCTGGTGACCGTCTGCCAGTGTCTTGCGGCCCCAGATGGGGTACTGACCCCAATGTTGTGAACAGCTACTTTAGAACATACAAGTCAGCCCGTATAACAAAAGGCATTAATCATTGTATAAATGACCAGATAATTCAGGAGCAGATGTCTCAGTTCATCCAAATTCATAAATGTAATAAAACTCAATATTTGCAGGAAGTCATTTTTTTCCCACGCCTATATCACATGACTGCAGTTACACACTTTTAGAAAGAACTCCCAACTTTTCTAAAATTCTGCAATTTCTCATAAACAATCTAATTTACACAAAAAAAAAAAAAAAGATCAGAAAGTCAATAAATGTTGAAGTGCAGATAAAGGACTTAAATCTGTCACTTATTGCTTGGATCGTTAAATTCATTCTTTATCAGTAAATATGTGAAAACTAGAGCACAGAAAATGTTGAAATTACACGTTTTCCAGACTAAAAATCAGAGACTGCTCTGTATTTTTAACCAAATGAGTTTGAGTTATTGGTGTATTTTTCCCTCCTGTAAGTCAGTAAGTTCTGGATTTGATTTCAAACAGTGGTTGCCACACTTTCCACAGTCCCGTACCTGAAGCCATGTACCCCCTACTCCTGCACACTTAAAAACATAATGTAATGTCATATACAACGTAGCCCAGCAGCACAAACCTGGCCCTTTAGACCAGAGGTTCCCAAACAGGGGTACGCGTACCCCTAAGGGTACATGAGCATATTGCAGGGGGTACTCCGAAAGATTACACAATTTATTTGAAAATAATCAGGAAAGTTTCCTAGTTCCTTTTCAGGTTATTGTTTGGACAAATTCACCACAACACACACAACAGTGCTATTGCTCAATAAAAAAAACAATGTTCTAGACACAGTTAGGGGTTTAGGAAAATCCACTGTTCCACAAATGAAAAAACATATGAAATTATGGAGAGGGTACTTATGATATGAAAAGAGGGCACACATGATTTGATAAAAATGCAAAGGGGGAACACGGGACG
The DNA here is from genome assembly GCF_900634775.1 of Gouania willdenowi. Lineage (NCBI taxonomy): Eukaryota > Metazoa > Chordata > Actinopteri > Blenniiformes > Gobiesocidae > Gouania > Gouania willdenowi. Next base: position 35,042,707 of record NC_041064.1, on the reverse strand, counting down.
AAAAATATTGGGAACCACTGCTTTAGACCATTAAATTCAGCCTGCAGGAGAAAGTTCAAAAGATGAAAAAACATAAATTATCGTCCAGATACCAAATAATCCAGTTGTAGATAAATCAGCTATAGGATAACTCAGATATCCATCCATCCATTTTCAAACACACTTGCTCCTGTTTTACAGGGTTGCGGGGGTCTGCCGGTGCCAATCCCCGGCTCTCTTGGGCGCTGGGCGGGGGTACGCCCTGGACAGGGCGCCAGTAACTCAGATATCTAAATACACAAATTAAATATATATTCCACAATATTTGGAGAATCACATTTTCACATGCTTTTTTCCCATGACTGCAGTCATTTTAAATTTAAATTGTTCAAAGAAGTCAATTTTCCTGCAATTATTTAACATAATTTCCACAAATTAAATAAAAATTGGTTTCAAAATTTATAAAATTTGATTCCTGCAGGGACTGATATGTCACTTATTGATTGGATATTGTTGGTGCCTTACATACTTTATAGGATTTATAGGTCGTGTAAATTCCAAACTTGGGTACATCAATCAATGTTTTTTTAATTTCTGTTCATGTACCCCCCATGACAATTAGCGTACCCCACTTTGGGAACCTAGGATCTAATGAACATCTCAGGCTCTCCCTGTCACGTTGAGGCATTTAATTATGAAACTATCCTGAGCTGTCGTTATGGATACTGGTTGTCGCCTGCAGCTAAAAACGGCTCCTTCACAGCGGCTCAGCTCAGTTTGTCCTTCAGAGTCTCTGATCCAAGGTCACAGTTAAGCATGGCCTTTACACGCTGACCTCTGACCTCTGACCTCTGAGGTCAGGGTGGACCACACACCTCCAGGAGCAGGTGAGTGTGAAGGAAGAAATCTGTTAAATTTAACAAGTCTGGAAGCAGGTGGCGCTAAAGAGACCAAATACTCATGACTCAGCACTTGAATATATCAGAAATCAAATTAAAGTAAAACAACTAAATACTATATTTATGAACGAGTTTAAGATTTGTTGGCACCTTGGGCATAAATGTAACATAAATGTTCAGTTGTGATATTTAAATCGACAGAGGCTAAACTTCTATATTTACAGCAGTGGTTCTCAACCTGTTCAGCCCTAGACCCCCAAAATAAAGGTTCCAGATACCAAGGACCCCCACTGTACCTGAAGGTGGTTGAACACAGACATGAACATTGAAGAACAGTCATGTGGAGACAGGACCATCTATAAGGGGGAATAAAGGGGAGAGATTTTTGGGGTCCATCCATAAAGTCAGTAAAATGATGGTCCATTGTTCTATGAATCTGTGATAACCACATTTATTTATTCATCTGAATAATATCCACTGTTATCCAGGAACATTTATTATTATTATAGTCATCTTAAAGATGGAAATCCTGGTTTTAATCACTAATAAAATGGGTTCAAAGTGACCAAAACTGGTGGAAAAGATGGTGAAATAGGATTTTAAAAACCACAAAAATTGGTTCAAAGTTGTAAATTAGAGTGGATAAAAATGAACAGGAAAAGTGGTGAAAGGGTTCAAAGTGTCAATATATGCTTAAAAGTGGCAGAAACGGGGGTCTGTGGGTTGGAGTAATGTCATTTAAAAAGTAGGAACAATTAGTTTAAACTGGCAAATAATGGGCGTCACAAATCGTGAATGTGGTTAAATTGGCAAAAAATAATCATGAAATGTAGTGAAAAGAGGTTAAAATTGACAATAATGGGTCAAAATATGTGACACTAGTGCTGAAAATGTCTTGAAAGGGGAAAATTGTGCAGAAAAGGCATTGAAATGTGATGGAGAAGTGTCAGAAATGGGAGTAATGTAGCAAAAATGCATTAAAAGGATCAAAAATATGGAAGGAAAAAGTGATGGAAATAGGTTAAAATATGGCAAATTTGATGTAGTTGCAGAAAAAGGGTAAAAAAAAAGCAAAAATGGGCTAAAATTTTTTAAAAAATATTCATTGTTTCTTAAAGGCATCCCCTTTACTGCATCCTAACCCCAAGGTTGAGAACCCCTGATTTAAAATCAGAGAACGGCAGCAGTGTTTAGTTTTAGATATAACATTTTAAATGAATTAAACATTTTGGTAACACTTTATAGTAAAGGTCCCCCTTAACTAATGTTAGATGAGTCATTATAACCAGTTTATTATTGTTATAATAATCATTAGTTAAATGGAAAATAGTTGCAGCTTTTACTCTGGGAATTCCTATGAACATGTCTGATAGAATAATAAAGATGCTCCATATGACACAATCATTTCTATGGTTATCTGCAGCAGTAATTATTACTTTCTCTTTGCTTGGAGGCCATGTGGAAATTAATTCCCGGGAACAACCACAGTGTTTCCATGAGAACGCAGTAGTTCTGAGGCTGTTTACACACACAGCGAGAGGTCGCTGATAGTCAGACGTGATTCATGCACTGCCTTAGCGTAGCTCCAAGGAACAAGCCCTAAATTATGTGCAAAGGGAAACGACTGCCAGACTGAAAATTAGGGAGGAAAAAACTTTTCAATGTGAATTATTCACGGGACGCGACTCGTGGGCCTCAGTCGTCCCATTACAGCCCGACTCCCACTTTCACAAAGAGTCCGCCTCTGTTTTTTTATTCCTTTTAGCTTCCATCCCAACGTCACTCAGACCCAATTTACTGCTTTTATTATCAGCGCTCAGACGTGGGCACAGACCTGTCTTTGTCACCTCCCAGTTTGAGGAAATTCTCTCTGCGCTCGTTTCTACGAAGGCGAATACGAGCCCTGAGCGGTGGAACGGACGTTAGACGTCTGGCAAGGACGGTCAGAGGCCACAGCTTCCATTTGGCAAAGCCATCAGGAGCACTTTACGTATCTGACCTTCACATGTCTGCATGCTGTAAATATAACCCCCCAGTCCAGGCCTCCACTGGGAAAACAGAGAGAAACACTGGCTGGGAAACATGAAATATATAAGATAAAACGTCATTTTCTGTTCCATTAATGTGACAGAATTAGTTCTTTGGAACCAAAAACCTTTAAAAAATCTAAACTACACTCACACACAGAGGTGTAAAGAGTACTGATATAGCTACTCAAGTAGAAGTACTATTACTTGATGGAAAATGTACTCGAGTACAAATACAAGTCATACATAAAATACTCAAGTACAAGTACAAAGTAGCTCAATTAACCCTCGGAGTATCTTTGTGACCAAAAGTTACATTTTGGGTGTTTTTGTTTGTTTGCCTCTCAATATTGCGGTCATTTTTAAGGCTGGTTCCATAAAATGTTGCCTCTATGTTTTCATTTTTATTTGCTTAATTCCAAAGTCCTGTGTAATGGAAGTGTATAGAAAAGGAAATATATCATGCATCATACTGACACTAAGTAACGTTGTGACCAAAATTTCCCGATTGACTCCCATTCTAAGCACATATTTTTCATTTACTGTTCTCATGACATATTAAAATGCCTTTTCAATTAATTCCTAATATATCTAAGCGTCTACCTTCAAAATAAAGAGAACATATATGCTTTAGATGTAATGACTCCCTACCAAGGGGAAATTTCAGTGAACGCCTGGATTTCTTATCTCGCAAAATATACAAGGTGCACAAGTGTATTTTTTCTTTAAAAGCTCCCTTGTACCAAAAATATTAATGCATTAAAATCAATTCTATTCAATTAATGACACTAGTACAGTGCCCGTCGGAGGTATGTTTTCATATAGTGGAAGTAGAGTTGTCAATTATGGCCAAATGAGTATGTGTTTGAAGGTTGGTTGTACAAAGAGATGTACATACTCTGTAGCGTTAAAGCGTTCCTCCTGCTGCTGAGGTGTTTCTGCTGATGTCATCCCTATGTTCCAATGCTGTTATCCAATCACTGGAGAGACCACCCCCACGCCCTCTCAGCTCTGTCCGAAATACTCCAAAATAACTGATGCACACACTCTGGGTGTTTGGAAGAAGTTGACAAAGTTTCAGGTCGATCAGATACCGTGGCGGGAAGATATTTGCTCCACAAACACAAACACACACACACACACGCACACGCACACGCACACGCACACGCACGCAGACGTTCCTTGCTTTGATGTAGATAGATGATTAAGGCTGTAATATTTGCATCAAAAATATTTCACTTTGGCCCCCATTTTTGCATATTTAGTGTAAATTTAGAGGTTCTTGGGATAAAAAAAAAAAAGTCCATACAAACATAAAAAGGATTTGAAAATTATAATACATTTTATATCTATGTATAGGTCTGAAGTAGTTGAAAAGATCTGATGTGGTGGAAGTAAAAATAAAATTCATGGAGTACATTTTTATTGCACTTTTATGAGACGGAACGTGTGTGTACGCAAGGGGTAGAAGTGTATGTACATTTAATGGAGTGCACAACGGTTAAATAGTACTAAATGGAAAAGTTTTTATAAAGTATATTCCTGGTAATAAATATTGGTACGGTTTTCTGGCACACAGTAAAATCTCATGTAGAAACTTAAAAAGGAAGAAACCAAATCTTGCACATTTGCAACTTCATTTATTTTCCACAAAGACATCTGTAGAAAAAAAAGGTTTGTCAAAATGCACAATTCTTTTTTAAATAAAATCACGCCTATGCACTGAATTCAAAATAATAATAAAAATATCATGCTTGAAGTATATTTATTTTATTTATTCAGTTTATTTCCGACATGGTTACATTCACTTTTTTTTACATTTTTTTTTTTTTTTTTTGTACATGTCGAAAAAGGAGACGAGAGAAGCAGTTTGCTTATCTAGGTCCCGTCCCCTGTTACTGTATATACATTTATGAACTCTAAAGCTCAAAACTGTTTTGTTGCCGTATTTAATTTCTTGTAGTTTCACAAAGGTAAATGGTAAATGGACTTGATTTTATATAGAGCTTTATAACCACACAGTCTCAAAGTGCTTTACATATCAGCTCATTCACCCAATCACTCTCACATTCACACACCAGTGGGACAGGACTGCCATGCAAGGCGCTAGTCGACCACTGGGAGCAACTTAGGGTTCAGTGTCTTGCCCAAGGACACTTCGACACATAGTCAGGTACTAGGATTGAACCCCCAACCTCTCGATCAGAAGACGACCCACTACCACCTGAGCCACGGTAGCTCACAATGTCCATTGATCAATTTAAAACAAAAAATAATTATTTACTCAGTAAAAGTTAAGTGTAGAAATGTAACATTTTACTTTACTTCTTTTAAAACGTACCTAAAGAGAAACTAAACCCCCAAACCACCATTTTTCTGCCGATTACAGATGTAATTGTGTATGAATTTTGTTGTAAATGTCAGAGTGACTGCCCTCTATGGGTTGAAACCAGGACATCACAATGGATTTTTGCTATTGGCTGAGAACAAGATCATGTGACGTTTAGGAACCATCGTGCGTCACAAACAAGCACTGTTAGCCCCGCCCTTTTTATAAAATCTATCACCCGCAGACTCTATAATATGTGGTGAGGTTGGATTGAGAGAAGAGTGAATAGAGAGGTTTATTAAGTACTGTAGTTAGCTAGTTAGCATAGCATAGATTGTACATTGGAGATTTTATAGTATAGACTGGGCGTGTCTTAACTGCTCCAGGAGCCCCGCCCATGATAAAGGCATTTTTTAATGCCCCCCTAGTGGCAGGTCAGGAGAAAGCAGGGGTTTAGTTACTCTTTAAGTACAAGTAAAATTACTGATTTAGAAATATACTAAAAAAAAGTACAAGTACCCATAAAATCAACTCAGTTACAGTAACGTGAGTACATGTAATCCATTACTTTCACCTCTGCACACACACTGCCTGTGCTCCTATATTTAGCTAGGATATCAGTCAGTCATCTGAACCTCATTCCCAAATGGCACTTTGTCTCAATCCGTCTTTGTCTGGAACGTTCCCCCCAACCCGTCACCCCATCAGCCCGTCATACGTGGAAGCGCAGACATCTCATGGTGAGACGGAAATGTTCTGATAAGCTGCGAACAATGTCGTTACAGGATAATGATCCCGTGTTGCATGAACTCCATAAATACGTTCCAAACAAAGATCAAGCATCGAGTTTAAAAACAAACACCAGATGATATTCAGCTGTAAAAACACACAGAAATATGAATTTTATGGACTAAATCCTCACAAACATGCCAATTTATGGCATGAAAGTATGTAAGTAATTTATTTATAAAGCGCTTTTTGCAGATAAAATCACAAAGCTTTTCTGAAAAGCAAAGTCTTCAACAGTTTCTTAAAAGTGACCACACAGTTGAGCTCCTGCAGAGACTGGTGCAGGTTATTCCAGAGTCTGGGGGCCACAGCCTGGAACGCCAGGTCTCCTCGGGTTTTAAAATGAGTTTTTGGGGTCTTTAGGAGACCCCAGTCTGAAGACCGAAGGCTTCACCCTGATGTGTAGGGGTACAACAAGTCTGAGATATATTGAGGGGCCTGACCATGTAACGCTCGGAAAGTCAGAACTAATATTTTATATTCGATGCGAAGCTTGAGTGGAAGCCAGTGCAGAGTAGAAAGAATGTGGGTGATGTGGGATGTTCTGGGAGCACTGGTCAAAAGTCTGGCAGCAGCATTTTGTAAGATCTAGAGTCTGTTTAGGGTCGACTTATTAAAACAAGTAAAATCAGAAATACAATAGTCAATGTGTGATGATATAAACGCGTGTATGACCAGTTTGAGATCAGATTTTGCCAACAAATACCTCACTTTAGAGATATTTCCAAACCCCAAGGTTTCAGAGGCTGGTTTTCACAGATGAGCCCAGATCACCAACGGAGTTTTTAATCAGAGGGATCTTTTTCTGAGGAGCAATGATCAGAGTTTCTGTTTTGTTTGAATTTACAAAACAGCACAAACACGTGATTGAGTGATAATTTCTCTAACGCAGACAAACGGACAACCTGATTCTGTGTGGCCTTAAAAGTCAAAATGGCAGAAAATTACAGAAAAATACACAAAAGACAGGCAGAAATACACAGAATGACAGAATAATACGCAAAATACTCCAAAATTACACAAAAAGACAGAAAATAATACAGAAAATTGACAACAAAAAGACACATTGAGACAAAAATTATTAAAAAATACACAAAATTACACAACATTTTCAGAAAATTACACAAAAGAACAGCAGAAATACACGAAATAAACACACAGAATGACAGAATAATTCACAGACAACAAAATTACACAAAAACACAAAAAATAATACAAATAATGACCCAAAAAAAATGCAAAATAACAAGATTGACAATAAAAAAAATGACAACAAAAAGACACGAGACAAAAATGATCAAAACAGCACTCGTTTAATGGACAGACGTACATTAACTGCCAGCTTTACGCACAAAGGCTGCATGAATAAGATTAAAAAAGTCACCGTCACAGTCCCCGTTACATGTTTTATATAGTACTAGAGTACAACTGTATAATATTGTGGTGTTTCATAAACTACCATAACATTTCGATTTGTGTTTAATAAAACCACATCAAACCAACCAAGTCACCATCATTCACAGAGGGTTTTCTTCACCCTGTGCGTAAGTCAGAAAAGCTGAGGAGCGGCACAGATTCACTCTGCTGCTATTCTCTCCTAACCCTAACCCGAAATGTGGACATTCCCAGTGAAATCTGGCCTTATGCGCCCTTACACCTATTCTCCCGTCTGCTTAAAGGAACAGTATTATGAAAAAAATCACTTTATTATAGTTTTGCTAGAGTGATATACATTCCTTTAGCCTCATTCAGAGGGACAAAGATGAAAAAGTTCTGTTTCCTCCCTCTCTTGTTATTCCACATTTTGTAAAAAGTCAGCTTCAAACGGGACAGTTGGATTTTTCTCGCTAGGTGACGTCACCTAGCGGAAACTCCTCCTCCTGACAAACCTGGCTCCTCCCTATAAGAATGTGAGCTCCTCCCTCTCAAACTACCTCACAGCTAAAACAAACACTGTGGTTTAATATAGAATATACATTACACCTTATTGTCATACTGTATATGTAAAGCTACATACACAAAATGTGTTCTCTGCATTTAACCCCTCCCTGAGGAGCAGTGAGCAGTTACAAGCAGGTCCATTTTTTGTATCTGTTATATCGCCTCGTTTCGCCTTTGAGATGATCTGACGCAGAGGTTGGACAAAACAGTGGACTATCACCTTGAATGAAATATTCCTGTAATATGTAGTGGAGAGGAGGACAAGAAAGTGACGTAGTAGCTCCATGTTTGAAGCAGCTGATTGACTCCGCTGCTGCTGCTGCCGCACACACCATGAAACAGTGTTTGTCTGACTCACAATCACAATAGACACTTAAATATACATGTGTTTTACTGTACTGTGCAGTTTTTTGGCTGAAAACAAGAGTGTGTGGATAGCAAAAGGAAATCGTTAGAGATCAGCTGTTGTGTGGAGTCAGCGTCTACAGACAGAAGGCTCAGAAAATGACTTTTCAGAAGCTAAAACTCTGGAAAACAGGTGAGTTTGGGAAAATAAACCTCAAGTACTATGTTGTCGGGGTTCTTAGAACAAATGGGTGAAAAATAACTTAATACTGGAGCTTTAAAGATAAAGTGGGTTTTTTTGGCATCATTTGGTCAAAAATCCATGCTAACGTTTGATCATATTGTAATTCAAAGTGTTCTGAGAGGACTCTGGCTCTGTATATGAGCTTTAGAAAACAAGGAGTGTGATGCTATTTTTCGGCCAATCAGAGATCTGTTTACAAAGTGCTCCATGAGCTGTTTAGGGCGTTACTGGCTGTGAGGAAAAGTACATGTTCCATGATTTCCAGACAGCCTCCTTCATTCACAGACTTACGCACATTGGGTTGATTACGTGCGGTAGGTGTGTCAGGTGTCTGAATGGGAGAATACGTGCATGCGATACGTGCGTAACTGCAGGCATGTGAAAAAACTCTAAAGTGCAAACGGGAGAATGGAGCCCTTAGCTTGTAACTTTGTGTTCTCTGTGGAGCTGTTAGAGGGGGCAGCTGTGTGTTGCACTGAGTGCAGCGTGGGGTGTCGGTGTCTGTGCGTGTGCGTGTCTTTCTGACTTGGCGTGTTTCAGCCCTGTGACTGGTACCTTCCCAGGACACTGTGGTGCCTTTATTGTTGACTTTCAAACATGAATCTCTCCTTTATGTTGTCTTTTTTTTACCGTCGTAGTTAAACTCAGACGTTGAAAAACCTGTTCATGCAGGTGAACACATTGAGTCTGTGATCTGCTCTGGACTCTGAGATGTAAAACATCTTCGTCTAGAGAAATCACTTTTCTACTCCCTTATCGTCGCGCCGTGCTGTCCTCCAACTGGACTGAGTTGCTGAATATCTGCACTACACTTGATTTTTAGGGAAGTGCCTACAACACTGTGTGTGCGTGTGTGTGTGTGTATGCGTGCGTGTGTGTGCGTATGTAGCTGTTTGGAGGGAAATCCTGATCCTGATGGTGTTTCTTCAGCTGCTGCTGGATTAGCTTCTTCTCCCTGTGTCGACCTGCTCCATGACTTTAGGTTTCAATTCACCTTTTTTTATTTATACAACTTTAATTTTTACTTGTCAAATTACAGCTTTGTATGTTGTTTCAACTTAAATCAAATAATGGTTGATTAACATTTTACCCACAGCATAATTACTTTTTCTGTGGTGTATTGATGACATAGTGTTTTCGTGTGTGTGTGCGTATGCATTACACACACACACACACACAGCTCCGTTTGCCATCGTTTACGAGGCGACAGAGTCGAAGGAAAGGAAGATCAGGATTTGGATTCTCCAGAGGAGAGAATCAAGTCGACACTGTGAATCTGTGAGGTGGTGAAACCTGTCGGCTTCACACTCACTGATACACACACACACACACACAAATGTACACACACACACGTTCAAAAAGTCTGTATAGACATGAACACAGGCATTAAAAAAAAAAAAAATATATATATATATATATATATATATATATATATATTAAAAAATAAAATAAAGAAGAAAAAGAAGAAGAAAACAGAATGCAGTTAAATGCATTTGTTAATTGTATGTAATTGTCACTACTTTTTGCACACTTGTATCTTTGACATGATTTACAGTTTAATGCATGATTTTTTTCTTATCGCTGACAATCTAGAGGGTTCTTTCTTTTTTAAAAAAAAGTTCATTTAAATATATTACATTTAAATTTGATTTAAACGAAAGTCCAATAGCAGAACTTTTGGTACTTACATTTAGCAAACAGCCTCATTAACGAGTGAGAATATTTTGAATTATGATGTCATGGGAAATTTATTAGGTGAAAGAAAGTAATTAAGTTATTCACGGAGAGAAAAGAAGAACAATGTAGAAGCTGCGTTGCCAGGTTGGAAAGACGCAGCTTATACAACATCTGGGTATAAACTTCTCACAGTTTCAGGTTAGAATTACCAGCTGTGTCTGTATGTCTCTGAGAAAAGAAGAGTTTCATTTCGAAGATACATTTTATTTAAACAGTCTGTTTTATTATTTTTAATCAAAGCTATGATGTGTGTTGTTCTTTTTTGGTTTGAAGAACAACGTGTGTTCTTACAGCTTCAGACACATTTTCACCTTTAACTATTTTAACTATTACTGGAGCAGCAAACACACTTCGTTCTTTACCCTCACCCTCATTATAACACCAGCTTTAAGCACCTCTGGACGTTAATGAACAGCTCGTTTATCATCAGTCAGTCACTAATCCTGATCCGTTCCCACCAATGTTTACAAATGTCTCTACGACACAGCTTTGACTTCACGATGTTTAAATGTGTCCAAGCAGCTTTTCTAAAGCTTCAGGCTCAGCTGGTCCAACGTGTCTGTCAGCACAGCTATTACCGTGTGTGTGTGTGCGTGTGTGTGTGTGTGTGTGCGTGCGTGCGTGCGTGTGTGTGCGCGCGCGTGTGTGTAAGGAAGGTACTTGGGCCTGTGACCTTGAAACCAACACTGAACATTATACTCAACACCCCTCCACCCTCCACACACACACACACACACACACACACACACACTCACACACACTAACTCATATTCTCGGCCAGAGGCTATTGACTCTCTTACTGGTTTTACATTTCTACCACATGTTCGAACCTTCATTCATAGCAAGGCCTTTGGGTTCCTACAGGTGTGCACTAAACACTTGATTATTACAGATAATAACATTTAATCATGAATCTGAACTCTGACAGGAAAGTTTTAAAGCTGCGGTTGTAACTAGGAGTCTTTTATTAATCTGCCTTCATGGTTAAATAAAGGGCAAATAAAAGTCAGCAACTGGAGGTGTTTTAGTCTCTGCCTCCTCCATCACAGACAGTCAGACGCAGCAGTTTACTAGCTTAGCCTCCGCTAACCTGAGGAACAACGCACTGATGATGAAATAACAGATACTAACACAGTCAAAGGTGATCCTAGACTGTTTAAACTATTTAATGTATAATAATTAGGTTTGGGACTTTAACGAGTTAATTGCGATTAATTATTTACAGAAAAATAACGCAAAAAAAATGATGCAGGTAACTCACTTACTGCCACTGACGTACATATGCGTAATTTCAAATCCAAATGTTCACTGTCATTGACGAATATGTAAGTCAATTGTGTTTTTTCATGAGGGTTGCTAGGAAACACTGTGGTGGAGGTATCCCACCATATAGCAGACTTCTAGCGTGGTATAGTGACCAACTCCTGCCCTGTAGATGGCAGTATCGCACTGTGGGTTGAGAGATTAGCCAATGGTTATAAACAGCACAAAAGGAGGTGAAGCTGGGCGGGGGTACACCCTGGACAGGGTGCCAGTCAATCGCAGGGCATGAAGATTTTATGAGGGAGAAAATGGAAAAACGAGTCTAAGACGGTGGATTTAAAGCAGCACACACTCGGAGCAGTGCATGTGTGGATCTAGGTGGACTATTAGGAGTGTGTCGATTGAGTTAGAAGGCGCTCAACAACCGGTGAACAAGCGGTGAGACTCGGAGCGTTTCATGACAGGTTTTTTTTTTTTTTCCACAAAAAGCCTGATTTCTCAGTTCCCGTGTGAAAAATTGGCGTTTTCTGAGAAACCTACCTATATTCAATACTGATAACTGAAGAACGAAACAAGATAGAAACATCAATTTTTGATGATGAGAGTCGAGAGTCTATTCTTTCAGAATGTGGTGTCAAATTTTACATATTCATAGTAAGAATTGTTCTGTGGGTATTAAAATATCAGTCAAATTCCTCTAAAACGGCCGGCGGGTATATGTTAATCGATGAGTTAATCGCTAATTTCTTTTTTGCACTCCAAACAGTGCGTTTCCTCTCTCATTGCAAAAGTTCTCGTATACCATAATACTGATGCACAGACCACAACACAAACAACAGGAGAACCAGAAGAGAAGTCGTTGCTTCGTGGGCGTTAATTTTAGTTTATGGAAAACTAAAGCCCAGTTGTGTGTCAATTGTGTAAGAAAGAGTTTGTGTATCAGCGGAGCTCTGCTAGCCTTAGCTAGCACCTCAATGCTAAACATGTAGAAGCTAGCACCTTAATGCTAAACATGTAACAGTTCGCACCTCAATGCTAAACATGTAGCAGCTAGCACCTCAGTTGTAAACATGTAACAACTAGCACCTCAATGCTAAACATGTAGCGGTTAGCACCTCAGTGCTAAACATTGAGCAGCTAGCACCTCAATGCTAAACATGTAGCAGGTAGAACCTCAATGTTAAACATGTAGCAGCTAGCACCTCAATGCTAAACATGTAACAGCTAGCACGTCAATGCTAAACATGTAACAGCTAGCATCTCAAATCATTCGTTCACTCATTCTGTTCTAATACTCGACAAAGGCAGTCACATTTTTTTGACTTTGCTCCCTCTCTTCTCACACGTATATGTTGCTGCTGCTTTGTCTGGTCTTGTGAATCTAATAGGAGCCTCTCTTTGCATCTCATCCAAAACTGGAATTATGGAATTGATCAGTTGGTCTCTCAAAGCAATTGATCAAATTCTAATTATTTGGACAAAAAGACTGGGCAGTGATGAGCCCGCGTGTCCAAATGGGACATTTGTGGCTGGATATGCACTGGACCCTTGGAACAAGTGACGAGTTGTGTGTCTGTTGATTCTTTTCGTGGAAGACGTGAAAGACATCAAGGTGATTGGAATTATGGTAGCAAGCATGCTGCTGATTGGAGCTGGCAGCTTTCTGACCTATCACAAAGTCTGTATTACGCGGCAGCTGTTTTGGGAAGGCTGCCAGCCCTTTCTGAAGGATGAGGCAGGGCTCGCAACACTCAGACTCATGTAATGAATCAACTCAAAAGCAAGCAGGAGAAATTGGGTGCTCGGCTTGCATGTTAAAACCACCTTATTGGATAAGGAACAAGGCTGTCTCATCTATCACCAGGAAGTGTCTTCAGACAGCAGTGGTACGTGTAAACAGAAAAGGAGACCGGGACATTTCTTAGCATTACCTAAAAATGATTACTGCCACATTAAACGTGAAACAACAAAGGAATGCAGTGTCACGGAATGAGATTTCACGGGAGTTACGAGGCACCTGCACAAAACTACCTTCAAAGGAAACACATTCAAAACGCAATTAAACTTTTTTGACATTTAGAAATAATGCTTTTATTTTGCAAACATCTGGATTGAAAAAACAGCTAATATCTCTAATCCACACTGACACTCAGACAGGGTTCAGAGACAAAATGTATAAATCCATGAGTGACAAATGAACAAAGTCAGTGATAAATGATTGTAGTGACAGTCGACCACTCTGTGATAGAGGATGTGGGCGGGGCTAGAAGCGCTGCTACAGATAGCATCGTCTGACCCAAATTATTAACTGTTATGTAGAAAAACTATTTCAAACTAAATTCATCATCTTCATCAGTTGCTCTGTTTATTTCATGATATTCACAGATATTCTAACTATTTTACACTGTTCAGTTTATACTTCTCTGGAATGTTCTGGACTAAATTATGTTTTTTTTTTAATTTAATAAAACAAAAACACATTTGTGTTTGAAAGTTACTAAATATCCTGAAAAGCATGAATATATCTTAATGAAATGTAAGTTTGTGCTTTGTGAACAATGTAATCATAATATTCTTTATTCATATTACACATTATGTTAACACATGATGTTAGCACTTAGCACTTATGTTAGTGATGGAAATAATAAACATTATTTAGTTGTTTAAGATCATTTATTGTTTTATACGATTCTGTCATTTACCAAAATACATTTAAATTGGAAAATGTTGCTTCTGGTGTCAAATATTGTTAGGTGATTAATTTAGATTATTTAATTACAAAGTCTCTTAATAATAACATTTTTTTTAATCGAGTCTCACCACTAGTATCAATACTTAAACTATTCAGTGTATGATATTGTATAATTGTTATCTATTAATAGTATGACATTAGAGAGTGCTTCAGGGAGGGGGGGGATGATTAGTGCTGCTACATGGAGGTGCCGTGGTGCTAAAGTGAAAACGTTCAGTGGCTACGACAATGTGCTAATGCTACAATGGTGCTCTAACGAGTGGGAGCCAGTGCTAATTTCCCAGTTTGACAAAAGGACTCCAGCAGGTGTGCATGTGTCCGTGTGTGTGTGCTAGACCATGGCTCTGTGGTGGTCTCACATGCACGCGCACACGTACAGTCAGACACGTGCACCACATGTCTGTGGCTGAAAACGCTGCAGTTTAACTGAGAGGAAAGCATCTGTTGTTGGCCTGCGGGGGGTTTCTGGGCCTCAGTCACGGAGCAGACAAGTTGAGCTGAGGATGGTTTACGTTTCCCAGCATGCACGGTGCTTTAGAACGCATTGATAAAGACGAGCTGTCAGCAGAACACATGGATTATCAGAGAGGAGAGGGAGGGACTGCAAACTGAAAACCTACATTTACATTCCTGCTACATGTACATGAACGACTGACACAAGCTTTGATTCGTATTTGGACCCAAATATCTGACATAAAGCAGCGTAGACGCTGATGGATCAAACTCCTACAAATTAAAAGCTCAGGAAATGATCAAAGCTAAATGACATACTGGTCTTAAAGGCTTACATTTCTAATGGCTTTGAGCAGTGAATTACAATTCAATTATGATGACAGTAACCAGCATTTTTTCCAATTACAAATAAATTAAAAATATATTTTTATCCGTGGAAAGTCAATTACATTTATGTTCTCAATTACTAAAGTTAAATTACAATTTATCACAATTTACTGAGCTTAAATTAAATAACCTAATGAATGTTAGCCTTCCTCTTGTGTTAGCATCTCTTATGCTAACTGGTCCTAAATCGACTGTAAAATACACTAAAAACAATTATTTATCATCTAATTTCTTTCCTGTCTATTGGTTACTTTGTTAGGATTCCTAATCAATGAAAATATAGGTTTTAATATTTTTGGTGTGGGTGTTTGAGCATTTTTTGTGTCAGTATACACTTAGATTTCAATTTGTATTTAAATGGTAAAATATGGGAAAGCTTGATATGAATCGTATTTTAATAACTATATATGTCTAGAACTATAACATGGTTCCCCAATTTTGCGTTGAATTATAATTTACTATCTTTATAGAATTTTCATGGCAATTACAATTACAAAGTAAATTATCTGAACTAAATAACAATTTAATTACGATTATAACAGCAACAGATTTTTTAAATGACAATTACAATTTTAATTATAATTAATTATCATTTACACGATTACAATTGGTGACCCCAACCTTGGCTGTGAGCACGCAGTAACTTCCCTGTCTGATGAATACGGTGAATTTTAAATGTGAAAATGTATGACGGGAAAACAAACAACCTGAGCAAGGTCAAAATGTAAAGGGGCGGGGCTATATCAGCTCCATTCATTGGAGCATCTTTGTGACCAAAAGTCACATTTTGGGTGTTTTTATTTGTTTGCCTCTCATTATGCTGGTCATTTTTAATGCCAGTTCTATGTAAATTTGCTACTATTGTGTTTTCATTTTTATTTGCTTAATTCCAAAGTCCTGTGTATTGTATGTGTATAGAAAAGAAAATATATTATGCATCATACTGACACTTAATAACCTTGTGACCAAATTTTCCCCATTGACTCCCAGTGTAAGCACATATTTTTCATTTACTGTAATCATGACATATTATAATATCTTTTCAATTAATTCCTAATAGATCAAAGCCTCTACCTTCAAAATAAAGGACAAATATGTTTTAGTTGTAATGACCCCCTACCAACCAGAGATCATTGCATAAGTTTTAAGGAAATTTCAGTGAAGGTCTGGATTTCTTATCTTACAAAATATACAAGTTGTACAAGTGTAATTGTTTTCTTAAAACCTGTCCTTAATATTGCATTAATATATTTACTGCAATCAATTCATGACAAGTGGCCTTCATTTTAGGAAATACTGCATATTTAGTGTAAAATTAGAGGAGCTCGTGATAAAAAAAAAAAAACAATCTATACAAACATTAAAAGGGTTTGAAAATTACAATACATTTTATATCTATGGATAGGTCTGAAGTATAGTTGAAAAGATCTGATGCAGTGGTTTTATGAGACAGAATGTTTGCGTACACAAAGGGTACAAGTGTATGTACATTTAAAGAAATGGTTAAAATTGTCTAACTGGACTGATTAAACACAAAATATAAATATATTTTGAAATGTTCCATCAGACCAACAGTTACGTTGCATTCTTTCTATTTAATAAATTACAAAACGTGGATTAAGGTTATCATTGTCAATTATAACTGTAATCGCGTTAATTGGTAATTCATAAAAATTATTACATAATTATAATTGTAATCGAAATTGAATTATACTTTAGTTCAGATAATTGACTTTGTAATTGTAATTGTCATGGAAATTCTATAGAAACTGTTATTTACAATGTAATGAAATGCAAAACTGGGGAATCATGTTACAGTTCTATGGCTTACACATATGTAGTTAACAAGTATTAAAATATGTTATATGAAGTTCTGTTAAGGATCATTATACTATTAAAAATAGGTTAGTTACATGGTTGTTTCTATACAAGTCTCACAATTCTACATACTGCAGCTTTAATTAAAGTATCCAAACGTGGACTGACAGGTGAAAAATGACACGTGATGAACAGTTGGACAAGTTGAAGGAAAGAAAGAGATGCACAGACAGAGAGAGAGAGAGAGAAGAGAAGAGGAGACAGGAAGAAAAGGACAAGCAGAGGACGGTGACAAGTCTGACAGTCAGGACTCGTCGTTCCTTTACAGCAGTGGATAAATTTAAATCATCTCCGTCTGACACAGAAGATCTACCTCACATTCCTCTGTGTCGGTGTGAAGACAGACATCTTTTTTTATTATCCTCTTTTTGCTCTTTTCAAATTCAAAATAAACTTTTTATCGAGTTCATTAAACTTTATATCAAGTTTATTACAAAGGACGCATTTGTAAAAAACATTTTAAAAAAAAAGAAGTATATCAAATTGATACTAATGTGACAAAACAAATATTTAGTTACAAGTCATGACCTGTACTTTTCTAAATAACTGTAAAGAAACTCTGACATGAAACTCGATCATTATAAAATCACTTAACCAGTACAAAATGGGTCATAACAGTTTTTATCCTCTTTCTGTAAACAAGAGGTTTACATCGACATCTTTAACATTTCCTGGTTTCCTTTTAGATCAACTAAAAACAGCACAAGTTGTCATTTTGACTGAAAAAGCTGCTAAATGATCTAAAAACAGGCTGAATGCTTCACTCCAATAGAAAGCAATGGGATGTTTACAGGCAGTGGGGCCGTGTGACATCATCAATCATGTGATTTCAAGATGGTAAATGGACTTGATTTATATAGCGCTTTATCACCACTGAAACAGTCTCAAAGCGCTTTACATATCAGCTCATTCACCCAATCACTCTCACATTCACACACCAGTGGGACAGGACTGCCATGCAAGGCGCTAGTCGACCACTGGGAGCAACTTAGGGTTCAGTGTCTTGCCCAAGGACACTTCGACACATAGTCAGGTACTGGGATCAAACCCCCAACCTCTCGAGTAGTCCCATTTTTATGCTAAATAAGGCATTTTGTTAGGCATACTAATAAGGACATTTCAAAGATTTTAGAGAACAGCAACACAAATCACATCACAATTAAAAAGTGTTCACACACTTTCATCCAAACCATGACCAGAGACACTGACACTGTACTTAAGTAGGTTTTTTCTGGTATCTGTACTTTCTACTCCTTACATTTTAAACATGAGATTGTGACTTTTAGGACCTTCGAAGATGACGCTACGACGTAAAAAGATGCAAAATGTTGGTATAGTTTCAGCTTTTTTACGTTACGCAGGTCCCTTAGTTTTGTAGTTAACATTTTCAAGTTTTTATAAATGTTAAACTCAAAGCTGCTCCGGGTTTTATTGAGCATTTACATTTTTTTTTCGTAAAACATTTTATTTTCAAATTTTATCTATAATAAGGTAACATATTTAATGTGATAAAAAAAAACATATGGTTTAAAAACCCTGTCTTATTATTGAAGGGACATTTGTTTAAATGTTTTACTTAAGTACATTTAGTAGCATGTACTTTTTACTTTTACTCAAGTAAGGGAGCAACTTCAATACTTTCACCAGTCATTTTTATTCAAGTATCTATAATTTTACTCGAGTACTGAAGACTAGTACTTTTGCCACCTCTGCCCATGACAACACCTGTTTGTGTTTAAAAAGAATGATGTTGCCTTAAAAATACACTTTTGTAGTTAATTCCACATGAAAGCCTTTTTTCTAAAACCCAACTGCTTTATTGTAGATGTTACGGTTAAAAACTGGTAAGTGGGCGTATACATGATATTATATGTATGATGTGTATGTATAGGACATCACAGTGTGAATAATACTGTGCGTTTAAAACAGGTGCTTGGTTTCCATTGAACGTCTCCAGCTGCTCTTTTATCTGTTCAGATTTGGTAGCGTGATAGTGGTGATCAAACATGATGGGAGCAGTGAAATTGAATTGTCCAGAGTATCTGAAAGCAGGCATCGAATGACTGACTGTGATGTGTGACGGCTGCTGTGGGTTTGAATTTAGGCCCCAGCTGTCCAGGAGAACCTTATCGTTCAGACATGCTACAGGATAACCTTTCTGTCTCTCTGGGGAAACCAAGGAGCGACTGGGACGTCTGACACCGGATCAGCCTGCACGTGGAATCTGATGAATGCCCAGATCTCCTCCATGCTGAGTCCCACACAAGACGTGTCATCTTTATTTTGTTTTTTGTTTCATCAGCAGCATGTTAATCACCTTTATCGTCAATAATGAATCCCACCACTCTGCCTCTCGTATGCTGCTACATTAGTGCCACAAGGTCTGCACAGAACAAGTCCAAATAGTTTTGTTTGTACAGAATTGTGGTACAAATATACCCCCATACCCTCCTTTCAGATACAAACGGTGAAGATCTACAGAGAGATTTAGAGACAATTAGAAAGAGAAAGATGAATTAAAAAAGACTAAATCAGGATCCATTCAATTAAAGGTCCAGTATTATGCTATATTTCACCCATCTCCATTTGTTCTAAGAACCCCAACAACATAGTATTTGAGGTCCATTTAAGACAATATCCCATTGTTTTGTCCAACTTGCATTGGGTCACAAACACGTCAGATCATCCCATGAAGCCGATACAAGGTGGTATAACGGCTACTAAAAGTGAAACTGATTGTGAGCGCTCCAGTTTATCTAACGTAAAGCTATTAAATGTAATATCAACCTGTTTGTTTTAGATGTGAGGGAGTTTGAGAGGGAGGAGCTCACATTCATATAGGGTAGGAGGAGCCAGCATTGTCAGGAGGAGGAGTTTCTCACATTGTGACATCACAATGCGAGAAAAATCCAACTGGCCCATTTGGAGCTGAGTTTTTACAAAATGTGGAATAACAAGGGAGGGAGGAAACAGAACTTTTTATACTTTGTTCCTCTGAATGAGGCTAAAGGAATGTATATCACTGTAGAAAAACCATTAGAATGTGATTTTTTCATAATACTGCCCCTTTAAATTTCATTTATTTTACCCGACTAACAGAGGAGTTTACTGTATATGATGGAAAAGCTCGAGGCTACACCGTAGTGTTGCACACAAGACCAAGACTAATCTGAGACCAGGATGCACCCAGACCAACACACAACCAAGACTTTAAAAACCATAAAATCTAGTTTTCTCTCTTTAATGTCAGTTCTCTTGATTTTTCTTGTTTTCAACCGTTTTCTCACAGTTATTGGTGATTAATTAGTTACTTTGTGAGACAGTGGCTGAGTGGCAGGGTCACAGCCATAGTTACAGTATATATATATATATATATATATATATATATATATATATATATATACTGTATATATATATATATATATATATATTATAGATATCTATGGTCACAGCAGCAGGTGAACTTGAATAAGGACATGGTGGTTAATTTAATTTCAGTGTTAGCTAGTTTTAATATTAAATTAAAGTAGGCCTAGTGAATACTAATCGTGCTGTCACTGCTCATAGCATCAATATTTTATTCATCAGGTATCAGAGGTTGTAGCTCATCTAGAACAGCGTTTCTCAAATGTTGTTGAGAGAGAGAGAAGAACATTTAAAAATGAAAGCATTAAAAACATGGGGTTTCAAATTTTCGAGTTAAAAATGATAATCACACTGAATATTACCAGCAACTCACAAAACGACAACAAAGAAGCACTAAATAAGAGGAAAATACACAAGATCCGTACAAAATACACAACAATAACAGAAAAACATACAAAACAACATAAGACACAACCAAACGACACCAAAAACACACACAGAGAAAATAATGTAAATAATACCATTCAATAACACAAAAACACACAAAATAAGGGAAAGATATACTGAATAATAAAAAGAACAGACAAACAACAACAAAATGACTCAATAAACACACAAAATGATGATAGAAATTATTTTGAATAATTGAATTCAACTTTATTTATATAGCGCAAAATACAACAAAGTATTCTCAAAGCACTGAACAAAATATAAAGTCCATAGTAAGAAAGAAAGAGCCCAACAAGATCCACATGAACAAACATTTAGCGACAGAGGGGAGAAAAAACGTCCTCTTTTTATGGGAAGAAATCTCCAGCGGAACCAGGTTCAGAGGTGGCAGCCATCTGCGTCGACTGGTTGAGGTTAGTGAACAGAAGGACAAACAGAATAGAATAGAAGGATAGACCATCAGAGTGTTCCAGACTAGTTGAGCCGTGAACCATTGATCAGGAACCACCAGCTCCAGCATCAAGACACCTGAAACAGAAAAGAGAGCCCTCAGAGGGCGAGGAGAAGACACAGTCTGCAGGAAAAAACATGATACACTATGATACACTCATTCCTTGTGGTTAGGTTACCATTAAACCTCTTGTGGCTTCCTCCATGCTCTGAAATGCTACCACTACAAACAAGGTTTGGTCTTGTACTGGTCACATGTAATGATATATGGGGTGGACATCAGTGTAAATGGTGTGAAGCAGTGTGAGCAGTTTATGGGTTATGCAACGAGGGTCAGAAGTAGGGGGGCTGTCTACAACCCAGCACAACTGTGTCTGACTGGACATCATCCCATCGCAGCCCATTAGAGCTATGTGTAGATGGTGGATCGTGTTTGAATATAATTAATTATAATTATTATTAGAACATGAACTGAAAATACAAAGGTCAGTCTTGGTCCCACATTAGGAGGGAGATGACCATAAATGATAAAAACTAGAAATAGATCTATTCAGGAAGCATTAAATACTGTTTCATTTCCACTTATTTACAAAATGAAATTATTTAAAATGTGTGTTGTCACTCATTCATTCCATCATTATGCTCTATAGGGCCCTATAAGGGCTACTTTAGCCAAAAAAGTTTGAGAACCACTGATCTACAGTAGATCAGGGCTACAGGTAAACTACTGACATGGTGCTATACTAAATCATTTGCTGCATATGTTTGACTGCTTATGTACAGTAGATAATACATCGTACAAAGTTAATGTCAGGCTGGCATCATGTGTTATTACATTAGGTGCTGCTGGTAAACATAATTCAGGTGGAGTTACAGGTGAGGCATCAACACAGGCTACAACACTGTAATGCAATTCAAATGTAAATTCATTTTTACACAAAATATAAAATGTGTATTTATTAACTTTATAAATGTGAGAGAAGCAGTGAGGATGAGGAGTCTGACGACAATGAAGAACAGGAGACATTCTTGATATTGAGGTAAATAATGTATAATTCACACCTTCACCTTTGCTTGTACCTGTTGGTAAAGCTGCAGCATCTGGATCAACTGGAGACTTTGTCATGAGAAACTGATGGAACAAACCTTTGAAAAAACATACAACCTATTTTAAAAATTAGAATAATACACTATAAAACAATATAACACCTACAGGTAGAGTAAAACGTCCTGAAGGAACAACAACAACAATGGTGCTAAATCCAAAAGAAATGCAAAACATTGCAATCAAAAGTTAAAATAAAATCTAAATGTTTCAGTCAAGTTTGGTTTTTACAAAAATCTTAAAAACAAAGAACACAATGTAAAAACAACACAATAGAATTATATAGAATAGAACAAGAAATAAAATAAAATAAATACAAATATGCATAAATATGGAAAGATCATCAGCAGGTTTGGTTACAGATTTTTAATAATATGTCTAATTAAGAGAAAATATGTACAGTAATTGTAAAGGGGGTGTTTCACGTTTGATATACCTTTTTAAACTATTATTATTATTATTATTTTTATTTGGGGGGGTGCAATTTGACCCCGAGACGGCCGCCTGTGTTGCCTGTTGAGATGGCCGGCCCAGACGAGAGCATTTTTGTTTTAATCTCACCACACAAAGAGGACCCACCTACGGGGGCAGACTTTAACTCTACTGCGTTTGATAAAATGATCTTGTATCATGTTGTCCACCTCACACTGATAATAAATAGGCAGAATTTGTGTGTCAATTACGTTTTGTTAAAGAGTTATTGATGCTGGAAGTCTGAATCTGTAAATATAACAGTGTTACAGTCTAAATAGTATCCAAATAATCTGGTGACTGACTCTACTGTGGTGTGAAGAACAACAGATGTTTGAACTTTTTTGACACATTTGACATTTTTGCAAAAAGAATTACAGCTTTTTTGAGGGCAGCAAAAATGTTTATTTTATGATTATTATTATTGTTATTATTAAAAATAATAATAATAATAATAATAATGGCTTGGATTTACATAGCGCTTTTTTCAAGGAGACTCAAAACGCATACAGAAATCATTATTCATTCACACCAGTCACTCACATCAGTCATACCGGTGGTGGTAAGCTACAATGTAGCCACAGCTGCCCTGGGGCATACTGACAGAAGCGTGGCTGCCACTCTGACCACCACCAACATTCATGCACATTGCATACCCATTGGTATGCAATGTGGGTAAAATGTCACTATAGCCACTAATGGCAGCCGTCAACACACCCAGAAGTTGATCACAAGAAACAAAGAACACCAGTAGATTCATTACACCACCTCTGGTTCCTTTAATCACATATCACATCCATTTTTTTTAGTTTTGATTTATTTATGTATTAACAAAATTTCAATGTGACTTATGCGTTGCTCTTTTTTTGTCCGGGAGCAAAAGTCCGCCCAGTCATCAGTTTATCTGGACACTATTTGGATCGTAACACTGTTGGGTAAAGTTGGCAGATATTCACAACTAACGAAACGTCGTCACACAAATTACGCCTCTGTCATCGGCGTGAGGTGGACAACATGATACAAGATCATTTTTATCAAACGCAGCAGAGGAATAATCCGCCCCCGTCTGTGGGTCCTCTCTGTGTGGTGAGATTAAAACATGAAGTTGAATGTCATACAAACAGAACATTTAATTTTAAAACAAAAAAAAAACACTGCAAAAACCAAAGATTTAGATTTTGGTTTTAAGTCAGTGAAACAAAATAACCACACTGGTTACTTGTTATTTTGATGTGGTTTTAAAACAGAATAACCAAAGAACGAAGGGTTCACGGATTTGCCTGGATTAGATTTTCAGCGTCTGAGCCAAGACGTTCCTGATTTTTTTAAGAGATATTACCAAGGTGGAAGAAAGCTGTGCTAGAGAAGTGCCTGAGAGTGAAAGGATGAGTCAATAAATCCCAAACTACTGTAAATATGTATATATATAGATATATACATATATACAGTTGTTAGCGATGTACAGTTTGTATGTGAGATGGTAGCAGGACGAGTTCAGAGGTGAAAAATAACAAAGACAATGATCACGGCCATAAATTGGGCTGCAGACGCATCAAGCTGTCCTCACACTCCTCAGGTCGAGTGTCAGCTGGTTTGGGAATGAAAACACTTAACCCCAGCACGCTTTAAAAGGCAATAACTCAAAGCTCTGCCCTGAGACATGACTTATAGACTCTCGTTAGCAAGGAACATCCCTGTCTCACACACACACGCACACACGCACACACGCACACACACACACACACACACACACACACACACACACACACACACACACGCACACACACACACACACACACACACACACACACACACACACGTGAAGGAACAACCTGACCTGACACACACGGTCGTCACAATGACGGCCTGAAATTGTTTATGAAAAGGCTGCTTTGATCACTGTTGGTGTTATAATTGGAATGGTCTTCATGTTATATTGTGACAGGTTTCCAACGGCACCACTGGTGGTTAGACTGGGACAAAACCTTCATGTAGAAGCTGTTATTAAGTCAGTGATGCTCAACGTCTTCATTTTAATTATTATTCCCTGCAAATCCTTAAAAGTGGGAACTTTTTAACCCCTTTTAACCTTTTTTTTTTTGGCAGTTTTGCAAATTCCTTTGTTCAATTTTTGCCCCTTTTCAATAAGTTCTGACATTTTTTTGAGACTTTGCCAATAAATATCAATTTTTTCCCTATTTTTTGTCCATTTTTTTTAAAAAAAATGCCACTTTTATCAAAATAAGCTATATTTTGCCATTTGTTTCCTTTTCCCTACATTTTGCCTCTTTTTGTTCCACATTTCTGCCCTTTTTTACTATTGTTTGCCACATTTTGCCCGTTTAAGCTACCTTTTGCTATTACATACCACCTGGTTCCTCTATTTTGCCACTCTTTTCTTGCCACTTGTTACCATATCTGCCTCCACTCGCTCCTCAAAATAAAAACAACCTAGGGGACCGGCCCACTTTGGGTCGACGGCTGTTATGCCAGATGGCCAGTTCAGCCCTGGTCATGACTAGGAGTGAGACCAGACTAACAGGCAGGGGCCGTTTCTTGTTGGGGCCCGATGTAAGATGCTGTTGTGGGGCCTCTAAAATTTACGATAGAGAAATTCCTCATCCATTAGATCCAAACCTGGGATGCTGGACCCCCCAGGGGGGGAGCCAAAGTTATTAGGGAGGGTGCAAGGCTTTGTCTGCTCTGAGGCTACCAAAATTAGATTTGCAAATATTTACTGAAACCATGATAAAGCCGTTATTCAGTCAGTAATGCTCAACATGTGGCTCTTTATGTCTTCATTTTAAATATTGATCCCACAGAAAACCTTGAAAGGAGAACAATTTTTAACCCTTTTTTACCAATTTATTTTGGGCATTTTTCCAACTTCCTTTGTACCATTTTTGCCCCTTTTTATTCCAGATTTGAGCTCTTTTTACCAATAAGTACCTTTTTCTTCCCTATTTTTGCAAATGGTTCACGCCTCTTTTATCCAGTATTTGCCATTTCTTTGACACTTTTTCATCCAAATAAGCTTCTTTTCACCCAATAAATAGCACTTGTTTCTTTTTCTTATACATTTGTCATCTTTTTGTTCCACATTTCTGCCCTATTTCACTATTGTTAGCCACCGTATATACCAGCCCATTGGGACAATGTCCGGTCGGTATGCCAGATGGCCAGTCCACCCCTGCTGTGAGACGTTTAAAAAAAACTGAAGAGAAACGAGTATATGTCATTTGAACTGTGTGTTTTTATTGTTCTGTGACTGAACAAGTGGTTCAGATTTCACAAACACTGAGTGACGGGAAAGTAAAAACCCTCCAGTGTTTGTTTTTGGACATTTGGCTCAACGTGGCTGGACTTCAATGAGGATGGAGAGAGTGAGAAAAAGAGAGAGGTTGTCCTTTATCTAATAATGATGAGGCTTATCTCATCTCTCGCCTCTTTTCTCCTTCAGCTGATAAAACAAAGGGGGAAAAGTGAGGATTTTTCAAAGAGATCTCGTGTTTTTTCTGTCCCTCCCTGTCATCTGATCACAACTACAGCCTCGGCCTCTGGACACCACATTTATCTGTTTATTCATGGCCAGAGGAAAGTTATCAGCCAGTTATCAAGGTGTTAAGCAGAGATGTGTCAGTGTGTGAGGGGGGTTGGGGGGGGGCACAAACCTTATGATGGAGGAGAAATATGAGCAGAGAGGTGATGAAGAGGAAAGCATGGGGGTGATTTATCGACAGCAAAGCAAAATGATACCCGTCCATTTTTTTAAAAATCACATTTTTTTTCCTCCTGTAAAACAGTAAACAGAGTTTATCCACTATCATATTTACCAGATGTTGCAACTAGCGGCTCCGGGGCCACATGCAGGCCTTACTCTAGTTTTGTGCGGCCCCCAAAGTAAATTAATGAAACAAAACACGCAAAATAACAGAAAACTCAAAAAAAGGGACAACAAAAATACACAAAACAACAGCAAACACACAAATAAAATTAAAGAAATTGCACAACAACAAAAATACACACATTTTCTCCAAAAACCCACAAAAAATACACCAAAAGCAAAAAGAGACAACAATATAAAATGACACCAACATATAAAACAATAACAAAAATACTCCCAAAACACACAAAATTAGCAAAACAATACACAAAATGACAACAAAACACATAAGCTCTTTGTTGTTTCCTGTGTTAATGCACAGATTCTAAATGCTGGTATAAACGTTGATATGTGGCCCCTCCCACTGAGATAAACATTGTTCATCTCTGACATAAACATTTAATTCTTGTGTTCACTACTGATAAATTTTAAAAAGAAGACATTTTAATTTGTCTTTAGGCAGTTATTATTTATGCTAACCATCAGAGACGGAGTTTTCTACATGCTGCACTGCTGCCCCTAGTGGACATGTTGAGTAACTCTGACATGCAGAGACAAAAGGATCATTAAAAACACATGTATTGATTATTATCATAACTGTGATTATAATAGTCCACATCCCCTCTCTGATCAGTCTATTTATTACAGGTTAGACCACAGACAGTGACCCTTAACATCAAAAGAGACCAATAGCTCCGCCCACCAAACACAAACAAGCCAATGATGTACACAGTGGGTGGCGTGAAAGTCACGGGGAGGAGCTAAAGATCCACAGTTTACCATTCATGACATAACAAATAATTACGTCATAAGAGCATTTGATTATATTTCGATTAATATTTGAAGTTGTTGTGATTTCTACAAGGACAGAACATTAAAAAGATCAAATATAGGACATTTCTGCATCTTTATCAGTGTTTTTAATGGACATGAACAATTCAAAATGTAATGAGATGATGTAAGACAAACCAAGAACCAAATTCTGGAATTCTATGACTTCACTTTTATATGCATTTTAATGTGTGTTCTGGTCTCCAATGGTAATCCAGAGTTAATGAAAAAAGATTTACAAAGAAATATACTCTGCCAGATGTTTTTCTCCCTTGAAATGAATTATTTTGGTTTTCATTTAAATATCACTAACCATGAGATGAAGCAGGATGATATTACCACTGTCTGTTCTGGTTGGTTTGGAAAACAAATATTATTTTGTTAAAAAGGGGGATAAAAATCTTAATTTTCTTATGTTACATGACGGTCTTCATGTGTTTAGTGTAGGTGAGTCTCTTCAGGCATTTGCACGTTGCAGTATTCATGTTGAACTGAAACATATACACAGATGTTTAAAATCTTATTACATTTCTGGGGTTTTATTTTACACTAAAACTGTTGGGCCGGATAGAGCAGGGGGTTAAAACATGGGCTTATATTTAAAAGGTTAAACCATCTCCCACCAGGAATATATACAACATAAATGGCTGATTCTTAACCACAGGAAGCAGAGTTATAAGGTCATTGTTTAATCCCAAAATTCCTCTTTAATGCTGAACCAAAGTTTGTCGCTCATTAGTCCAACTCTACTGACTAAACCATGGAGCGTTCACACTGTTCAACACGCTCACACAAACCTCCAGCTTTGACTTCATGCCATCGTTGCATATAAATGTAAAAGCTGTGGTTTAATGTGTTAGTGATTTAAAACTGCAGCCATGGACGGGATCTGAACTCATAATGTGTTTACTGAACGTTTCCCTGATGAGTAAGTCTGAAACACTGGAGCTGATAAATTCATATCATTCTATGTTTATCATCATCATCATCATCACACTTCCTCCACTGTGAAGCAGCTCATTGGGAGAAAACTACCAACAGCGTTTCCTTATTAAGTGTTTTATGCATGAGTTGTAACCATTTTAGAACGGAACTTCTCCAGAAATAAAAGTTAGGTGTGACTCGGACATGTCGCCTGTGAGCTGAGAATTCTCCATCTTATGGAAAGCCATTTGAGCTTAAATATAATATCTGTAATATTAACCATGCCAAAGCAAGTACACGGTCACATCTTCTCTGCTCCCCCGTTCCCACCCTCATCTGTCTTTACTGCTGCTTTGTTTTGTCTGGTCTTGTAGGAGCCTCTCTTTGCATCTCTGTCCAAAACTGGAATAATGGAATTGATCAGTTGATCAGTTGGTCAATGCAATCGACCAAAGTTTTTTGACAAAAAGAACGGGCAGTGGTGAGCTCGCCTGTCGAAGCGGGACATTTGCGGCTGGATACACACTCAACCCTTGGAACAAGTGGCGAGTTGTGTGTCTGTCGATTTTTTTTTATAGAAGACGTGGTGGACATCTGTATGATTGGAATTATGGTAGCTGGCATGCTGCTGATTGGAGCTGGCAGCTTTCTGACCTATCGCAAAGTCTGTATTACAGTACGTTGGCAACTGTTTTGGGAAGGCTGCCAGTAATTTCTGGAGGATGAAGCAGGGCTCTTAACACTCATGTGATGAACGAACTCAAAAGTAAGCAGGAGGCTACGTTGGAACGTTTTCGTTTACACCCCCCCCCCCCCCCCCCCCCCAACTCCTTCTCCTCCTCTCCTCCACCGCCACCTGGAACTTTGTTTCTGAACCACATCTATTCAAGGCCGTCACACTTATTCTGACTGTATCAGATTGATGACATTTGACCTTCCTGCTTTCCGTAGCAGCTTAGAGCCTGCAATGTGTACAAGATGGCGAACAACGCGAATGCTCTGTAGTCGGTTGTGTGTAGCGATGCACCGAAAAACAACCCAAATTCATATCGTATCATGGGTCAACTATTTTTACACCCCTAATACTTTGCACTCAATTCTGGTTTGTTCGTGCTTGAGCACACTTTACTCATAATGCAAAAGGTGTCACTAGTTAGCATCATTTGCTAATAAGGGGGCGGGGAAAGGAAATCCAGGCTTGCCATTAGCTTTCAAATATAATACAACCAATCAGGGAGCTGGATTTGGTTATAATCCCTCCGACTTCATTTTCATTAGGTCTACTAGTACTAGTAGAGAATATTATGGCTTTACTCGTACTACTTGTAGACTAAAAAACTGTCTACTAGTACTGGTAGTGATATATTTTAAGTGTACCAGTAAACAAAAATTGTTTTACTAGTAAAGATGTTTAGTGCACTCGTGCTTGAGTAGCAAATATCATCTACTAGTAGAACATTTTGTGTCACTAATAGTACTAGTAGACTTAAAATACATTGCTAGTAAAAATTCAAATGTTACTCATAACGTCAAAAAGCTCAAAATGACTCAAAATATACACAAAAGGACCAAAGAAAAAAAAACACACAAAACAAGAAGCGCACACAAAAATGAGAAAAAAATACACATAATAAGAGCAAGTTGTTTGCTGTGTCCTGTGTTATCGATCAGATTGGTGATTTATTTCAATGCTGACGTGAATGTTGATCATGTGATCCTCATATCAGATACAATCACTTTTATGTGTTAAATTTATTCTACTATGGAAAGAACTATTTAATCAATATTTGCTTAATCTTTCATAAAGGGAAAAGAAACACATCATGTGACTTGGTGTGGCTTTATCTGTTGGATCAGTTCAAGATGAATCATGAAGAGGATTTACCCTCTACACCGACTTTGATCATTGGTGGTGGCGTAGTGTGTCACACAGCTCCTCCACAATAAGAGCTCCTCCTTTGTGTTTTTTGTATATCTGTGTGTGTGTGTGTGTGTGTGTGTGTGTGTGTGTGTGTGTGTGTCCACATGAAAGGAGAGTCATCTACATCTCCTAAAGCTCCCAGATTAGCCAGATGCTAGGTGACTGATGCTAAAAGACCTTGGTTGGTTTATTATTTGGTCTGTACGTGTGTGTGTGTGTGTGTGTGTGTGTGTGTGTGTGTGTGTGTGTGTGTGTGTGTGTGTGTGTGTGTGTGTGTGTGTGTGTGTGTGTGTGTGTGTGTGTGTGTGTGTGTGGTCCATCCACTGACAGAGGGATTACAGTTGAATCCTCAGCGCTGACAGACATCTCACCCCTGAGAGTCCAAACACACACACTACGCCTGTGACCTGGCCCAACCCTGCTGTGGCTTTGTTTATTATGACCATGATTAGACAATGAGAGCTCTCTGTAGCAGCAATCTACAAAAAGCGGTCCGTGGCCCAACTTAGAGCCGCTGAGGATGATATATTTCTATCATAGAAATCTAAAAATCTAAAAATAATTTGCTAAAAAAAAACAAAACAATAAAAAAAGATGTAAAAGGTTGAAATTTGTGCACGAAGGTTTGTTTTGATCTCTTATTGACATTGTTTGAAAAGTTTGGTGCATTGCATTGTGGGATGTGGAGTCCTGTAGACCAGTGGTTCTCAAAGTTTTCAGGCCATGACCCCTAAAATAAAGGTACCAGAGAGCGGGGACCCCCACTGTAGCTGAAGGTGGGTGAACACAGACATGAACATTGAAGAACAGTCATGTGGAGACAGGACCATCTATAAGGGGGAATAAAGGGGAGAGATTTTTGGGGTCCATCCATAAAGTCAGTAAAATGATGGTCCATTGTTCTATGAATCTGTGATAACCACATTTATTTATTCATCTGAATAATATCCACTGTTATCCAGGAACGTTTAATATTATTATTATAGTCATCTTAAAGATGGAAATAATTGTTTTAATCACAAATAAAATGGGTTAAAAGTGATTAAAAATGTTGAAATAGGTTTTTAAAAACTACAGAAATTGGTTGAAAATGTAAAAATTAAAGTGGACAAAAATGGACAAAAAAAGTGTAGTAAAAGGGGTTCAAAGTGTCAATATTGGAACAAGTAGTTTAAACTGGCAAATAATGGGTATGACAAATCGTGAATGCGGTTAAATTGGCAAAAAATAATCATGAAATATGGTGAAAAAAGGTTAAAAGTGACAATAATGGGTCAACAACATATGTGACATTAGGTGGAAAAAGTGGTGGAAAGGGTTTATAAATGCTGAACATGTGCATTGAAATTTGATGAAGTGTCAGAAATAGGAGTAATGCAGCAAAAATGCATTAAAAGGAGCAAAAATTAGGCATGAAAAAGTGATGAAAATAGGTTCAAATGTGGCGAGTTTGGTGTATTTGCAGAAAAAGGGTAAAAAATAAGCAAAAATGGGCTCAAATTGTACAAAAGATTTGCTTAGTTCCTTGAAAGTATCTATAGCGTATCCCTCCCAGTGTATCATGACCCAAAATGGGGTCGTGGCTTTCAGGTTGAGAACCCCTGCTGTAGTGGAAACATAGAAGTGTTTTTACTTAATTCGTTTCTGTGATTTAATGTGGCACAGCGGGCATCGTCCCAGTACGCCGGTCTGGTCTGCTACGTTTGTTAATGATTATTATATGCAGTTATCCCTGTATGACCTCCTTTGATATTAGTTTATATTTTTACAGAAACATAAGAACCTTCATATCACTCTGATGTTTCACATCGTATCATTTCTTCTGTCTAAACCATTTATTTCTCTCCCATTCTGTATTTTTTCTCTGGATGTGGACGTCTGTAGATGTAATAACTCCATGCAGGCGTTTTAACTGGTGACCATAACACACTGGTTTCCTCCTCAGGCTGAAACCAGTGGTGGACCTTTGCCCTGAGAGTGTCACACATCACCCACATGTGTCTCTTTAGCCTCACACACACTTCACAGGCATTCCTCACATGGTCTAATTAGGCCTTGTTTCCTCTGATTGAGTTCCCCACAGCTTTGACACCTTGATCCCATTCCAGACCAAACACCAGTCGAGATGGACCAGCAACATCTGTCCTGAAGCCTGGGGACGTTCTTTATAACAAACCCTTTGTTTGGGTTCCTGTTGGACCAGAGAGAACTTGTGTGGTTCTAAAAACAGGTGCAATAATAGAATAAAAAGTTTCAGATTTCTCTTGTTTCATCAGTGCAGCTTTTTCTTTCTTTCTTTTCTCTGCAGTTTATCAGTCGTTGCTAAATCTCCTTCTAATCAAATATTTATGAATGAGTGGAGAACCATCCGACCTCTGGATAAATATAAGATTAGACCTTTTCATTTATCGTGGGCTAATATTTCTCATTCAGCTACAGTAGAAAACCTTGTTTACCAAATGTTAATCTGACAAGTTCAGAAAGCATGATGTGTTACCAGCTTTAACAGCGCCTGAATTAGCATGATTTTCACATAATATGATGCAGCAAGAAATTTCAACAAAATCTACAGTTTTCATGGAATTAGCAGGAAAAGTGGCAAAAACGTGGCAAGAAAAGTGACTAAAATGGGGAAAAGGCAAAAAAAAAAAATCAACCAAAAAAGAGGAAACTTGGTATATAATTGCAAAAGGTAGCTTAAATAGACAAAATGTGGCCAACAATAGTGAAAAAGGGCAAAAAGGTGTAACAAAAACAGGCAAAATATTGGATGAAAAGGAAACAAGTGGTATTTAATGGGCAAAACGTAGTTTATTTGGATGAAAAGTGGGAAAAAGTAGTTAAAGGAAGGACAAAAATTGGATAAAAGTGTTAAAAAGAACTTACAAAAATGGACAAAAAATAGGGAATAAGGAGTATTTATTGGCACAATGTAGATACATTGTTATCTATCAAATTGAGAAAGCATGATGAGAAACCAAATTTAACAGCACGTGAATTACCATGACTTTAATTTAATATGATGCTGCAGGAAGAGTGGCAAAAGTGGCAAAAACGTGGAAAGAAAAGAGTGAAAAGTGACTATAATGGGCTAAAAGCGGTCATTAGCTGCAAAAAATCAGCCAAAAAAAGAGTCAACAGATGGAATGTAACGGAAAAAAATGTAGTTTTAATGGGCAAAATGTGGCAAATAATGGTGAAAAAAGGCAAAAATGTGGAACAAAAAGAGGCAAAATATAAGATGAAAAGGAAACAAGTGGTATTTAATGGGTAAAACGCAGCATATTTGGATGACAACTGGGTAAAAAAATAGTTTAAAAAAAGGGACAAAAATTGGATAAAAGTGTAAAAAATGGAAAAAAAAATAAGGAATAATTAGTATTTATGGGCAAAATGTAGATAAATGATCTAATAAATTGAGGGAGCATGATGAGTTACTAACTTTAACAGCATGTGAATTACCATGACTTTCATATAATATGATGCAGCAGGAAATACGCACAAAATGAACAGTTTTCATGGAATTAAAAACAGATGAGTGTCTCGTGTCTATAAAGTGGCATGTCTGATTGAAACGCCAAAACAAAACCATATTTCTCCAATACAACTCACTGACCAATAACTGCTACAGTATTATTCCCACCACGCTGTTAACACACATCACCTATAGATACACCTGATAAAACACACAGCCATAATTTAAAGACAAATTAAAAATATTATTATTATTATTATTATTATTATTATTATTATTAATAAAATAATAAAAAATAAATAATAGTTTAAAGTTAATTTGCTCAAAAAACTATGTAAAATGTTGAAATTCCAGTTTAAAAGTGTGTTTTAATCTCCACTGTAAATAATCTCTGATCGATATTGTTGAGGTGCAAAATGGCTGCCGACTGCTCCCCAGGGATGGGTTAAAATGCAGAGGACAAATTTCAATATATGTGTGTAACAACATATATACATGACAAATAAAGGCTTAAAGCCTAGTTTAATTTAATAATTTAATCTAATTTATTGTGTTTAGCTCCAAAAAACTCTGCCAGAATGACTTCCCAACACATTTCTGGTGTTTTCACTTAAAGTGACAGCAAAACGATGGGGGAAGAATCCGGCTGAAACTGAATCCTCCTCTGATGAATAAAACAAGAGCACTCAGAGAGCGCAAACCTCCACCAATTCCATCAGCTCACCAAATTTCATTTAAATCTGTTCAAAACTTTTTTAATTATCCTTGCTCAAAAACTTCTATAGGATACTGTTTTCATTTGTTCTTCTATTAATGTGTAAATTCGTTAGCAGGATAACTCAAACAGTCCTACACGGATTTAAATCAAATTTGGTGAGCTGATAGATGATGTTAAAGGGAAGGACCACTACAATTTTGGAGATGATCCGGAAGGTACAGTAAATACATTACCTCCTCACCGGAGGAAATTACAGTTAGAATAAAGCAAAAACTGTTCTATACATCCATCTACTTGACTCCACTTCCCACAATGCAATGCACAAAACCTTTCCAGCAATTTCAATAAAAACTAGGCAAGATCTGTATTCACAAGATGAATACTTATTTGGCAATTGAAAATTGAAAGATATGACAAAAATGATCTGGATTTGTTGACAAGTTTGTTGTTTTTACTAATTAAAATGAAAGTAATAATGCAGGAAAAACAGAAGACTGACTTTGACCTTAAATATGACCTTGAATGAAGGTCAAGGTCACATGTTGAAAGGAAATGTTGTTCAATGGTACCAGGGACCAAGTTATATGGAAACAAGTTTTTTTTTTTTTTTTTTTGTGACGTCATGAGCTTTGACCCCTACCGATCTTTTTACTGGTAGGTCGTACAGCTTTGGTCCAATGAAATAAAATACTCCACTTGAGATGAGCTTTTCATAAATGTAAGCATTGAACTTGTACAACAAATATATGTAGAGATATGGAAATTTTTAGTTTTTGACACTTGACTTGCCCTTGACCTTTTGGTTCCAAAAAAGGTCGACTGCACATCCTTGACATTGTCCCTATGAGATGACATACTGTACGTGTCATTAGTGCTGCATTAATAGCCTAGGAGGAGACCCAGGACAAAGGAGTTGCAGAAAAAATAATAAGAACTCCTACGAGAACATTGTATTTGGCCATTTCCAATGGCCAAATATAATTATGTCAATAAACTGAGTTCATTGTTGAAGGGGAACATCATTAAAACCACCAACTCAGATTTCTAAATGATCTGTACTGAGCATGTTACTTGGCTAATCCATGTTTATGCTGAGGCAAGTTAAGATAGCAGAGAGATTAAGGCTCCTGCTATAGTTGTGTGTGTGGTGTCATCGGGCAGCCAGCAGCACCTTGTAAATCGTGCTCATTAAAGAGGCTTTGGAGCAAACCCGGGTCAGAATGAGTCGGCTGGATTTTTCTATTTATTTTCTGTGTTTAATTGGACAAATGAGCAGCATTCCTAAGTGGGAGTATAGTGGCATTATTGTTCTCATAGAATAAACACACAAGGGTCCGGGCCGGGCCGTAAAAGTCAAGGATAAACAGCACAGTATTGAATGTCTGTTTATGATCAGCAATATGAGGTGCAGAGCTGTGCACACATCACTAATTACATCAGCTACGTGCAGTTCCTGCAGGAGAAGGTCTGTGTGTTCATAACTCA
Organism: Gouania willdenowi; assembly: GCF_900634775.1. Taxonomy (NCBI): domain Eukaryota; kingdom Metazoa; phylum Chordata; class Actinopteri; order Blenniiformes; family Gobiesocidae; genus Gouania; species Gouania willdenowi. Next base: position 35,006,605 of record NC_041064.1, on the reverse strand, counting down.
CACTGTACTGTGCGTGTGTGTGTGTGTGTGTGTGTGTGTGTGTGTGTGTGTGTGTGTGTGTGTGTGTGTGTGTGTGTGTGTGTGTGTGTGTGTGTGTGTTGCTCTCCTGATCTCAGCACAATGCACTTATTAAAACATGTTTGTGGTGAGTTGAGATGAGGTGGGATGGAGACGCCGTCCACGCGTCCACGTGTCCACGTGCACGCTGACAGCAGCACTGTTGAAGCCTCAATACAGAGGCAAACATCTGTGCAAAGGCTCAGTAAAAGCAATAATATGCGTCGGACCAATCACATAAATATTAAAACAAAAAGTGTTTGGATTTGTCTTGAAGGATTTCTACCAAATGTTTTCATGAAGAGATGATGAAGTATCATTTATTACGAACCAGACAATGAGGCGACGTTCTGACTGCAAAATCATTTTCTATATTTCCAATAAGCGACGTGTGTTCGATCTGTTAAAACAGACATGGGCAACTGGCGGCGCGGGGGCCACATGCGGCCCCAAAGTTAACGTACAAAATGACAGAAAAATACACAAAACATAAGCAAGAATACATTCCAAAATATGAAGAATTGCAACATTGCAGGAAAATACAGTAAAAGACAAGAAAAACTAAGAAAATACTAAAAAAAAAAAACTCGCACAAAACTACAACAACAGTAATACACAAAATGACTCCAATTAACACAAAACAACAACAAAAATACACAAAATGACTCAAAATAACATACAAAATTACAGAAAAGTACAAAAAAGGCAAGAAAACAAAAAATGACTCAGCAAATCCACAGTACTAACAAACAAGCAAAACAACAACAGATATACTCAAAAATTAGTCCAAAAAAAACTAAATGACAACACAAAAGACAATATGACGTTAAAAAACATACATTTTACAGGAAAAATACACAAACAGGAAAACAGAAATGCACAAAATGCAATCATAACAAGCAAGACAACAACAAACACACACGGAATGACAGAAAAACACACAAAATGACTCTAAAAACTCTTTGTTCTTTCCTGTGTTAATGCTCAGACTGGTCATTATTGTAAATGCTGACATGAATGTCGATAATGTGGCCCTCTGATCAAACAAACAAATTTTGAGGCCCCTGCTGTTATAGTTGTCCACCTTTGTGTTAAAGTGATCCTCCACTGTTTTTACAAGTTTGACCTAAATGTACTTATTAAATGTACTTATTAGAAGATCTATGCCTGGGACTACTTTATAGTTTTAGAGCCTGTGTTCCTCCGTCTTGAAATCATGTGATTGATGATGTCACATCCCATTGTTTTCTATTGGAGTGAAACATTCAGCCTGATTTTTAGATCATTTAACAGCTTTTTCAGTCAAAATAACAACTTGTGCTGCTTTTGGTTGCTCTAAATAATCAACAAAACAAAAACAGTTGGAAAAACAGAAGAACCCCCACCACCACGGACGGTGGCGGTGGGTTTGTTTGTCTTCAACAGTCTATGATTTACTCTCTAACTTCATCCACCAGAGCATCAGCTGTGCACTTAAGGGAGCGTAAAGGTCCCTTAGGAGAGGGCTACCAGTTAGAAAAGAACATCTTAAACACTTTCACGGTTTCACTTTCATTAGAGGGTTAGATAATAATGAATGTAGCAATAACTTAAAAAGGAAATGTTTAGGTTTCAACATGAAACTCATTATTTCTCCTAATTTATGCAATATTTCTATTTTCATTAAATGTTGTAGAAAATCCATCTTGCTTTTTTTAAATATATATATATATCCAACATTTGTCACAATGTTTCAGTGAAAATAAACATTTAAAGATGAAGTTAAAACTAAACCTTTATCAGCAGTATTTAACTCTGCTAAATACTAACTACATCCTTAATACATATTTATCTTTGTGAGTTTGAATTCTGGACAGTAAATCAGATTTTAGATGGAGTTCATTGGTGACTAGAGCTACTGAGGGACCCTCACATGGTCCATGAGGGCTACCTGGGGCCTTTCTTGTCTTGTGAACCCCTTAAGCTTTTTTGTCATACCATGAGTACCCCCTCACTCATACGTGTTCATGATTCTCCAAAAGTAGAACATAACAACTGAAGATTCAATGCAAATCATTTTATTTCATCTTCTTAAATGGAACAATTAGTATTCAGGCATTTTATTCTTATTTAACTCAAATTAAACAAAGTGATGTTGCCTTCAAGGCAATAAAAATGATAAATATAAGAAATAATATTATTTGTATTAATAATACTGTATTATTTATACTAATATATTATGATTATATTGTTATTAAAGAAAAATAATAAAGTTGAAATTAGAAAAAAATAAAAATAAAAATACAAAACAAAAAATTACCCTGCCTGTGTTTTATATAAGTTTTATGACATTTACCACAAAAGCAGCTTATTTGACTATGTCCTCTTTAAACTTTAAAAACAAGTCATTGCGCACACGTATCATTTTATTGACAGACTTGTGAAATGACTGAGAATATTTTTTATTATCTTGGAAATAAATTCTTAATTTTTCCACGTACCCCCTGTAATGTGCTCACGTACCCCTAGGGGTACGCATACCCCTGGTTGGGAAACATTGGTCTAAAAAATGAGGAAATTCCAGTAGAAGTTACATTAAAGGATATAGTTTTTGAGTGTTTGGGCTTCAGTGAGGCTGAGAATGAAACATGAACTATGGAATGTATCTACACACATTTATAGCCCAGATCACATTCACACGCCCCCAAATCAAGTCAGCAGCTCCGGGTAGAACACAGGCTGAGAACATAAAGTCACCATCACACACTTCTGCTGAAGCTAAAGTAAGACAATCTCCCGTCAGTCACAGTGGATTGGAAATACAGGAAATATGTTTTCCACATATTCAAACCAATTCAATGAAAATGTTCCAATTTAAGACTTTGGATGATTTTAGATCAAAGTCACAGTTTTCTACTTTGATTTTTGGATTATTTTGGTTTCTTTTGTGTTTTTCATGAGCTGCTGTGACACTCCAGGTTCCCCCTTAGGCCACTGATTCTCACACTTTTTTGGCTCAAGTCCCCCCTTTTCTCTTATTTCTGAATCCAAGTCCCCCCTTTGTCCGACTACAACGTCAAGATTAGAAAAAACATCAATAGATCATCATGACAAAATGAAAGAGTGATAACACACGTTTGAAAGAATCTCATTCAGTAAATAATTGGAAAGAAACAGTATTTCATGCAGTGGTTCACAACCTGTTTTTGGATCGTGACCCCAGTTTGATATCAAGAATTTCTGGCGACCCCAAAGAAATTTGTTTTTACTGCATTTGAGTTGAACTAGATTTATATTTCACAAAGTGGAAGTATAGACTTATGATTGTTTAAGATTGTGTCTTGTTTTAATATAAAAAAAAAGAAGAAGAATTGAAAAGTTTCTAAAATCCATTTAAAGCTTTCTGAAATTTCAGGCGACCCCACATGGGGTCCCGACCCTAAGGTTGAAAAACACTGGTTTAGTGGCTCCTGAAAACTGACACTTTATTTGTTTCTCTCTCTCGTAGCCACTGTAGTGCCATCGTGTACCCCTAGGGGTGCCTGTACCCCCATTTCAAAAACCCTATTGATTGATCGACAAAAGAAACAAAGACTAATAAACTATTAACAACTATTGAAAAAGTCTGAAAAGATGCAGCGTCAAATAAAGAATATATGAACTTATTATATTCACATACAAATGAACACGACCCGATGAAAACGCCCCGACGACCCAATGTTGGGTCCACACCCACGAGTTGAGAATAACTTTAAATCATCTTCAAAGAGTAAAAGAATCAAAAGATTTATTAGTTCTTTAATACATAAATATACCTCATGATGCTCAAATGTTACTGCAAGTCATATCATTTATTCATTGTTTTGATAAATGATATTAATTACCTTTATTTGTGTAATGTTTAGTTTAATGATCATCTCTTTGTTCATTATGTAATTAATGGTTATTGGTTGCTTTGATGTTGTTTTAATAATCACAAACCTAAATGTTATCAGTTGTTCCTACAGTATATAAAACATGGAACACATTGTGCATCAGTGTTTTAATATTTGCAATAATAATGAGGAAAATTATGTTGGAGATTTTTTAATTACTTTCAATACTGATTTGTTACGTCACAATAAAAAAATAGGCCAGAACTGAACAGCAGATGGCAGCAAAGCGCAGTTGATTCTCCTGAACATAGTATTTTATTTCCTTCCATTATTATTAATGTTATTATTGTATGTTTACACAGCAGCGCCAGAGGTTCACGTTGTTTTAGAAAATGTTACTTTATCTGCTGTGATGAGTTTTATTATTTACCACACAGAGGAAGAAATGTGTGTGAATGTCAAATCATTTCATTTCATCATTTGGAAAAAGAACATTTGTGTGGTTGATGATATGTTGTTAAATGAGCGTGAGATCATTTCAGGCATTTGCACTAAAACAAAAGCAAACATGTTATTACTAAAGGTTATGGTCAGTGTATGTTTTTCTATCATTTAATTTTCCGTTCAGAAAATGAAATCCAAAAACAAAAAACAGTGGTTATTTGATTTTTGTTTTCAAATGAAAAAAGGCATATTTCTTTATCAGGGGATAAACAAACGTTTTATAATCGGTTGATTTTCAATTTTTGTTTCTAAAACAAAAAAACGCCACTTTTTCATTATTATTATGAGACCGGAAGTTGTTCTTTTCAAAATAAGAACACATTAATGAGGACGTTGCTGTTTTTCTGGCACCATATTATATGAATTATCTCTATATTTTCCCTGATGTTTAAAATGTTTCCATCAAAATCATCAGATTTTGCCCAGAAAATGGTTTAATGCGACTCACTGACACTAAATAATGATTAATGATGTCAGAACCTGAAATTCCCTTTTTCTAAGTGTGTGTTCATAACAAGACAAAGAATCTTTAGCAACTTTAACTGGTAACAATGTGCATTTATGACAAATATCAGTTATGTAAATGAACTAAATCTATCTGTATTTGTATTAGTCAGTCCAAAGACAAATCCCATATATCAACACAATGCATACTGTATGTATGAACACCAGTGTGAAATATCCAGTCAGTCATGTTCTGTTCTGTTCCTCACCGTCCTCCTCTAAACCTTTGGACCTTGATTCCTGAATGAAAGGAACACTTGACTTTCATCAGAAAAGACTGGACTGTTCTTCTCCTCTTTTTTTCTGCAAAAAACTGAAAAGTAAATGTGATTTCTTCACAGTATTCTAATATTTTGAAATCTCGTTTCCGTGGGTTTTATGAGCTGGAAGCCCAAATTATGTAAAAATAAACAAATAAATACCCTGAATCTATAATCTATGAAAGTTTAACCTTTTAAATAGAATTGTGAAAATTAAACAACTTTTCCATGGTATTCTATTTTTTTGGAAAGGGTCTGTATGTGTGTGTATATCTATCTATGTAGAAATATATATCAAAATGAGTCGTATTAAACTATTTTCTGTGCAAAATCTCCTCACGTGTCTTTCTGACAAACCTCTTTAACTCACACTTTGGTGCGATATATTTGTAGCAAATTCTACAATCAACAAGCCTCGTTTTTCCATTTCAAAAATGATTTCACAGTCCGGGAAAATACAGAAATATTTATTATATTTTGGCGTCAAAAAAACCGCAGCCTCGGCACGTATGTGCTCTTATTTTGAAAAGATCAACTTCCGGTCTCACCATAACAACTGTTCTGCCCTTTAGTATTTCTGTTTTTTTGGTTTCAGAAACAAAAATTAAAAATCTACCAATTTTTAAACATTTGTTTAACCCTGATAAAGAAATATGCCTTTAATTTAAATTTTAGATTTTTTAATTTGAAAACGAAAATCAAACAACCAACAGAAATGACCCAAACATACACTGAGCGGTTAGAATGATTTTAAAGTCTGGAATGCTTCACATCACATGAAGGTGGAAAAGGTTGCGAGTTAAAAACACTTTTTTAAGTCAGCAGCACGTGGAGAAACTTCTGTCAGTGTGAAGAACAACACTGCCCTCTACTGGACAAACTATAGAATGATCATCAGTTATTGGATTTATTACTGTTTGTGCTTTTTGCTTTTACACTTACTGACCTCCAAATACAAAATATCAAATATAGTGAAGTAAATGTATTTTCAAATTCTATATAAAATGCATCCAGTAAAACAATACATGAGAAAATTAAAACAGTTGTTCATTCTGTTCTGTTAAACCAGAAAATGTTCCATATATTACGTCCTCTGGCACTGTACCTTCATCCAAATCTTTGGAAGGATTTTGTTCATTTTTTTTTTTGAGGTTTAATTTGATCAATGCACATGTAGTTTTTTTTATTTCTGAAAAGGTAACAAATAAAAGAAATATGTCATTAACATGTTTATGTTGCATATTCATAAATGCAAAGTCTTCGGTCACAAGCCATTATTTTCTGTTTTCTCAAATATTTCTAAATGTATATACAATACACTGTATATTATCCACTCTGTCAACAAAAAAACCCTTAAAGCTATGTGTCTTTGTAAAAAAAAATGTAATCTTGTAAAAACTCCATAACATCCCTTAATCTGCACAATTAATTCCTTTGCCTGGAATCATTTCATCTCATTGTCTTTGGCAACTTCTTTTTCCTTGGTCTCCTCCTATAGGCTGTTAATGCAGCACTAATGACACGTATGTCATCTCATAGGGACAATGTCAAGGATGTGCAGTCGACCTTTTTGGAGCCAAAATGTCAAGGTCAAGGTCGCGTCAAGTGTTAAAAACCAAAATTTTCCTTATCTCCACGAATATTTATCGTACAAGTTCGATGCTTACATTTATGAAAAGCTCATCTTATGGAGTATTTTATTTTGTTGGACTGAAGCTGTACGACCTACCAGTAAAAAGATCGGTAGGGGTCAAAGTTCATGACACATGTCACAAAAAAAAAAGAAAAAATGGTACCATTGAACAACATTTCCTTTCAATGTGTGAAGGAGAAGGTAATAACACGAGGAGAAGGCAGACAAGGTCATATTTAAGGTCAAAGTCAGTCTTCTATTTTTCCTGCATTATGACTTTCAATTTAATTAATAAAAAAGAACAAACTTGTCAACAAATCCAGATACAGGATGTCGGATTTGCCAATTTTTTCAATTTTCAATTGTCAGATATGTATTCACCTTGTGAATACAGGTCTTGCTTCGTTTAATCTTATTATTCTTTGTATTTATTTGATTTTTGTAATGTGTTCTTTCTTTCCCTGGGCTTTTTCTTTTATATATAATATGTTGTATCTTGCATTGCATTAAAGAACGAAAACTAAAGAAAGAAAATAAGGAGAAAAAAAACTCTAAGTGCTAAATGAAAAGGGAACAAACCTCGCACACACTGTATGCAACTCTGCAAAACAAAAAAAATTAAAGTTGTTACCAATGGGGAAACAGTTAAAAGTATAAAACACATTGGGTATCGCTACAAGAAGGTAATAGGTTAGCTATGGGTTAGATATCATCATCCATAAGCCAGCAACAGCTGCTGTTTTGTTTTGGATTTTCAGTATTTTTTGTGTAGATAAGTATATTCTCAAGTTCTTAAGTTGTTGCCAGCGGTAACGGTGATTCGATTGCCATTTAATGTTTAGTTGATGGAAAAATTTAAATGTAAAAGTCTTGGTTTCTTCACCCCAAGTCATTCTGGTCTGTAGAAATAATAAAAACTGTAAACTCTAAGTATTTGTGTTTTTCCACTGATCTTAAAGCAGACATAGGCAACTTGTCTGCTTTAAAGCAGACCAAGGGCTGCATGTGGCCCTTGGTCTTACTTTATGCGGACCCCAAAGTAAATGTGCAAAATGAAAGAAAAATACACACAAAACTACTATTAAAAACTATGTCCTGTATTAATGCTCAGATCGCTCATTATTCTAAATGCTAACATTAATGTTGATCATGTGGCCCTTCAAATAAACAAACATATCTTTGTGATAAAGGTTGCCTTCCTCTGATGTAAAGTGTGTTGAAATGACAGACGTGTGCATCAGTTTGGCACCAAAATAACATTTTGAAGAAGGATTGTTCAGTTTAAACATCACAGAACGATTTGGACACAAATGTCAGTGATTGTGTTGAGTTTTGACAAAACATTGGAAAGTGTGTTACAGTGTTTACTCATTGATTACACACAAAGAGCTGAAACCAAAGTGACCAAGCTCTGAATCAGTGACTTTACACTCTAAAACCCATTGGCTCATTGGAATACTTAGTCACACATTTAAAAACTTTTATTCAGAAAACTGAACATTAATTACCTTGAGAATGAGACGTGGCACCATTTCCTTTGTGTCCATTTTTATGATTCACACAGTGGTCGACTCTGTTCTGACATTTTTTACTGACTTAAACCACAACAGAGTCCCTAAAAGAAGAGATAAAACACAGTCAATTACAATTTTCAATTACAATTACGTTTTTATTTATTCATGTTCAATTACAACTCATTTTCGAATACGTTGACAAACATTTTTCCAATTACAAATACAATTATTATTTTCCCCCTGAAAGTCAATTACAATTAAGTTCTCAAATACTAAAGTTAAATTACAATTAATTACAATTACTTTAATGCAGACATCCACAAATGATAACCTTCCTCTTGCGTTAGCATCTCTAATGATAACGATTTAGTGTGACCTATGTCTTAAATCAGCTGTAAAATATAAATTAAAAATATTATCTATGCACTATTATCCTATTATTATCCTATTATTATTATTTCTATTATTGTTATTATTATTATCTTATCTGTTATTGTTATATTATTTTATTTAGTTTTGCACATATTAGTCTAACTACTGTTTATATTTATGTTTTTTTCTAGTTGATTGTTATTATTTATTGTTTACATTGTTAGAAAGAGCACAGTTCACCAAGTCAAATTCCTCATGCGTATAACATACTTTACATGGCCAATAAAGTTGATTCTGATTGTAATTATTAATTATGTCATTACAATTACCTTTAGTCCATTATGCATCAATGGACTAAAACTTTGAAAAGAATGTACATTTATAACTGAACACCTTGTAAAGTTAGTCTTGAACCAAACACACAACCAGAATCAATGATCTTAATTTGAAGTACCAGGTGTTTTATAGATCCGAATGTTTGGTCATTTTATGTCCAGATGGAAAGTATAAAAAATATTAAGTGTGGTGAAAAAAAATGAAAATATATGAATGACATCATTGACGTGACTTCATTGTGTTTACCTTCATAACTCCCTCCTTTATGACCTTCAGCTTCCTCTCAGTCATTTTAACGACTTCATCTGCCAACATTAAAGCTGTCATATCTTTAGAAATATTACTGTTGTTCTCCTGAAAAGAAAATAATATTTAGGAACAGATGATGAATACTTACAACCTGTGGTCAATGTGCCTAATGTGCTTTAATGCAATTGCAAGACTGTTTGAGGAGTTATTGGTATTTACATTTGATGAAGGCAAATAAAAGACTGTTTATTATGGAATTACCCATTTTTTAATCACTTTCACTCATTCCTTCCTAATCAGTGCAGAAACCACCTTCACTGAGGAGTTGGAATTCCTTGTTTTACTCATAAGTATCTCTGCAAAACAAACAAGACACGACATTTACAGTAACACATGCAAACAACAACAGTTGGTTATTGTATACCTTTAATTTTGAGACATGATTCTTTCATGACAGATCAAACTAATTTACTTACAGTACATTCCTCAATAAAAATGTCATTTTATACGTGTCAAATTAGAAGTTTAAATTGTTCAATTCATAAAGAAAGATCAACTTCATCCTTAAATTTAAATAGAAGCCCTGAGTTTACTAAACTATAAAATACAATATGTTTATGTGCTGTTTTAAGTTTTGTTCAGATTCTAGACAAAGACTTACCGTGATGGGCTTTAGAGGAGGTTGAGGTTAACGCTCTAATGGTTTGGGTTCATCAAATTGTCTACGAAAAAAGAGGAGGAAGAGTTCCAAGAAGACTCGAGAAAGAAACCTGGAGTTTGATGAAGGATTCTTCTTCTTTCTCTTCTGAATATTGGGAGGATTCGTCTGAAACAAGCGCCAACATTTGTTTCTCTGCTTTTTCTGTTTTTTAAACTGCAGGAGACGTAGTGAATGACCAAAGAACTCAAATGTTGCCATTACGATATATATATTGTTGAAACCAGAAGTTTAAATACACTGACTGTGCAAAAAGACAACACTTTTTTTCTCACTGTCTGAAGTTAAATCAGACTAAACCTTTCCTGTTTCAGGTCAGTCAGGATTAGCAAAATGATTTCATTTTGCAAGATGCCGCAATAATGAGAGAGATAATTTATTAGAGAATTCTTCATTTCCTTAGTATTTAGTAGCATTGTCTTTGAGTTGCTTGACTTGGGTCAAAGGTTTTGAGTTTGTCAGGGCCAAAATTGTTAGTTATGTTTATTAACATATTTACTCATAGACCTTATTCTTTTTAAGGCTTTAAGTTGAGACTTTTCATTTCTGCTGTCTCATGTTTTCTGCTCTCTTCTCGAGGTCAGCTTCCCAAAACACATTTTATCCCTCAGACACAGAGGCATCACACAGTCACATGCCTACACACACTCACATAGTCACACATACACACCCCATACACATCCATTCACACACACAAACACATAAACGCACACACCTCCACTCCCCTTGACAATCAGATACCAGGGAACTGGTTGTTTTGACCCAAAGAAGAAACTGTCTCTTTCCTCCCTCCTCTATCACCTCCACCCTGTCCTCTTTATCTCCTGGGGGGGAGGAGGGAGGGGGACCGAGGGGGAATATACGTGTTGAGTTAGAACTGTGTGTCACTTGATCATCGAACGTCCGCCCGGGCGGTCACCAATTTTTGTTCCACTTTGTACTCTTTTTACTTAGTTTTATAATAAACCTTTTTTATAAAAGCATCAATGCTTCGCCTGGACTCCATCACTCAACCAGAGCAATAAATCATGTCTCCAAATGAGGTCAACCGCAAATTTGCCGTAACAAGTTTCCTTCCACGAGCTTCTCACTCTGCTGGAATTCTGGCCCATTCCTCCTGACAAAACTGGTGGAACTCAGTCAGGTTTGTCGGTCGCCTTGCACACGTCTTTTCAGATCTGCCCACACATTTTTGATGGGATTCCGATCAGGTCTTTGTGATGGCCACTCCAAGACATTGACTTTGTTGCCCTCAAGCCACTTTTTAACTATGCTGGTAGTATGCTCAGGGTCATTCTCCATTTGGAAGACACATCTGTGCCCAAGTTTTATCTTCCTGGTTGATGTCTTGAGATGTTGCCCTAATATTTGCGCGTAATGTTCTTTCTTCATGATGCCGTCTATTTTACGAAGAGCTCCAGTTCCCGCTGCAGCAAAATAGCCCCACAACATGATGCTGCCACCTCCGTGCTTCACAGTTGGTATGGTGTTCTCAGTTCTTTTTTCTCCAAGCGTAACAGTGGTCATTATGGCCAAACCGCTCCACTTTAGTTTTATCAGCCCATAGGAGATGTCTCCAGATGTTAAGGTCTTTGTTGTGGTGTCTTTTTGCAAACTGTAAGCATGCTTTTTTTTTGTTTCTTTAGAAATAATGGCTTCTTTCTCACTGAGTAGCATGTCAGTCCATGTCAGTGCAGGATGTGTTTTGCTGTGGATAATGACACATTCTTACCAGCTTCAGCCAACATCTTCACAAAGTCTTTAGCCTTTGTTCTGGGGTTCATTGGCACATTTTGGACTAAAACACGTTAATCTCTGGGACACAGAGCCAGTCTCCTTCCTGAGTAGTGTGATGGCTGGACATTCCCATGATATTTATACTTGCATATAATGATTTGAACAGATGAACAATTAACTCACATGTTGTGAGTTAACCTATCAGGAGCTTCCAAAGCCATGAAATCATCAACTGGGCTTCACCACATTGTTTAAAGACATTGTACTGTAGTGTGGATGAGCCTTAAAATAAAGATTACTGAAACCTTGTTGGAAGTCGCTTTTGATTGCTGGTTTTAGAACAGCAGGACAATCACACACAGTGCTGTCACACAAGCATCCACAATGTCAGAACATGAACTAACTCTGTTCCTTCACCCACCAACACTTACTAACTCTCGTTCTACTCGTGCCAACCACGAACTAATGCGAGAGTGAGGACACAGCCCATAACAAGAGGAAACATTACAATCACATCCACTAGCTCAGGGCGACAAAAACACACAGGAACACCCAACATGGCAACCCAGAACAAACATGAACACGAGATTCACCGGCATCACAGTACTTTTTGTGTATGTAAACCTTTGACCTCAAAGAAAGAAAGAAATCTAATAAATTCTCTCTCTCATTATTGTGGCATTTAGCAAAATAAAATAATTGGTAGAACGTTCTCTGTGTCCTCTAACAATATGATGTTAGAGGACATTATCATAACAATATGATGTCAGAAACTGCAGACTTAAAGTGGGGTGTACCCCAGGGTTCGGTCCTTGGCCCGCTTTTGTTCTGGATTTATTTACTCCCTCTAGGCGAGCTGATCCAGCCGTTCAATGAGGTCTCCTATCACTTGTATGCTGATGACCTCCAACTGTACTGCTCTGTTAAGTCCTCCGAACCTCAGAGACTGGCTTCTCTCACAAACTGCCTAGCCAAAACAGAGCAATGGCTAAGTGAATATAGCCTCCAGTTGAATTCCTGTAAAATGGAATCCATAGTTGTTGCTGTGTCTTTTTGTCAGTATATGTAAACTTCTGGTTTCAAATATATATATATATATATATATATATATATATATATATATATATATACTGTTAATGAGGAACATGCCCTGATTTTATATCTGGGTTGTTTGTGGAAAAAAACAAAAAATAAACTTATTTTGATGGATGTCATGATGATCACAACATGATTTGGTTTTTGTTATGGTTAGTTCTGTGCAGTGCCCTCCCACTTGTGTTTGTTTGTTTCTGTCTGCTCCTCCGGTGTGTCCTCCTCTGTGGTTTCCTGTAATCAGCGGCAGGTGTGGCAGCCAGGTTTTCCTCATCAGCTCATCAACCTCCAGTGCATAAAGACCAGACTCTACCTCCACTCAGTGCCGGATTATTATCTACCCCAGTGGTATCGTACCCTCAGATCTCGGCTCTCAGTGAGCGTATTATTCCCCCATGGTCTTTGTTCTCACCTCCTCGTGTCTCCTTATTCTCCAGCTCACCAGCGTTCAGTGATACTCACCTCCTGCCTGCCTGCCTGCTACCCTCTGCTCCACACTCACCTCACATGTTTGGGACTTCAGGATTGTGACTGGGATCTCCACTCACCTCACCTCTCACTGAAGAAGGAAAGACTCTGCACATTCACCTCACTTGTAAATTAAATCACTTGTTCACTGTTAACTCTGTCTCTGTGTCGTGCGTCTGGGTCCAAAACATTATACACACCGTGTGTATCAGAACAGAATAATCCGGCCACCGTGGACCCAGCCGATTCAGAGACACCAGCCAACTATAGCTCTCTGCATGATGCCCTCTCCTCTCAAGGTGCATTGCTTGGTCAACATGATCAGACTCTTCGCGGACTCATGGAGGCATTACAAGTGATTTCCACAAGCCTCAGCAGGGTAGAGACACAATTAAATGTAGCCCAGCCACCTGCTCCTACTCCATCGACCTGAGCTGCCCCTCCTCTTAGCTCTGCTCAGCCTCGTGAGCCGTTTGTTCCCGCACCCAAGAGATACAATGGTAGTCTGGGGGATTGTAAGTCGTTTCTTTTTCAATGTTCTCTCGTATTCGAGCAACAACCACTGACTTACGCCAGTGACCGTTCTAAGATAGCCTACGTGTTAGGACTCCTCACGGGAAGGGCGAGGTCTTGGGGAACCGCGTTTTGGGATAACCCCCACACTCCTAATACTAGCTTCCCTCAATTTTTTGAACAGATCACCGCTGTCTTTGATCATCCCGTAGCTAGTAAGGATGCTGGCAACCAGCTACTCAGCCTTCGGCAAGGCTCCCGAAGTGTTGCTGAGTTTTCGATCGAGTTCCGTACATTAGCCATGTCACTAGGTTGGGACGATGGGGCCCTGCAGGGTATATTTTTTGGAAGGGCTCAACGGGGCAGTCAAGGATAGCTTAGTGGGTCGACCTGAAACTAATAACCTGCAGGAACTCACCACACTAGCTATCAAAATTGATAACAGACTCCGGGAAAGACGGCGTGAAAGTGGACATGAGTTTCAGTTTCAAAGACCGGGTCCCTCTTCCTCTGTCCTGCCCACTGCTCGTGGAGCCAGAGACTCCGATAACCGCCGTGGTGACGTCTCATCCTCGGAGGTCCAAACAGTGGTCCCAATGCAGCTTGGCCGTAACCGGCTAACCCCCGCCGAGAGAAACAGACGTTTTCAGCAGAGGTTATGTATTTATTGTGGCGAAGAAGGGCACAGATTGGCAAACTGTCCCAGCCGGTTAAACAACCAAGCTCACTAGTCGCAGTGCTGGTGAGTAAAACCGCTGTTCTTAGTTCTCCCCGTAGACGCCTCAATTTAGAGGTCAGTATTTTTGTTGAGGGTAAACCCCTAACCTTACTAGCCCTTGTGGATTCAGGAGCAGATTCAAATTTTTTAGATATCAAGACCCTGCCTATTTCTCAGCCCCTCCTTGTCGATGCCTTAAATGGTCAACGGCTCGCTCGTGTCGAGTTCGAGACAGAGACACTATCAGTACTCTTAGCAGGTAATCATCGTGAACGGTTAGCCTTCCACGTCATGCCGTCATCCCATGCACCCGTCGTGTTGGGTCTTCCCTGGCTCCAACTTCATAACCCCCTCATTGATTGGGCCGCGGGTAAGATAATCAGTTGGAGCAATTACTGTCACGCCAAATGCCTCACCTCAGCGTCCCCCTCGTGTAAACCACCTTCGTGTCGGCTCCCTTCGGTTCCTCCGGACATTTCATCGGTTCCCTCCGTTTACCAAGACCTTCGAGAGGTCTTTAACAAACAAAGGGCTCTCTCCCTTCCTCCGCATCGGCCGTATGATTGCGCCATTGATTTGCTGCCTGGTGCCCCTCTGCCTACGAGTCGGCTGTTTAACATAATCGGGACCTGAACGTCAGGCTATGGAGACTTACATCACAGAGTCTCTTAACTCGGGCATTATCCGACCTTCGTCGTCTCCAATCGGTGCAGGTTTTTTCTTCGTTGACAAGAAGGACAAATCGATAAGACCATGCATCGATTACAGGGGCCTTAACCAAATAACCGTCAAGAACAAGTATCCTTTACCACTCATCAGTTCCGCCTTTGAACCCCTCCATGGGGCGACAGTGTTCACCAAACTGGATCTCCGTAACGCCTACCACCTTGTTCGCATTTGGGAGGGGGACGAATGGAAAACTGCCTTTAAAACACCACTTGGACATTTGGAGTACCTGGTCATGCCATTTGGGTTAACCAATGCTCCAGCCATTTTCCAGGCATTGGTGAATGGTGTTCTCAGGGATCTGTTGAATCATTCAGTCTTTGTGTATTTGGATGACATCCTGATTTTCTCGCACAGTCTCGAGGAACACATTGTCCATGTCCGCAAGGTTCTACAGAGACTACTGGAGAACAAACTGTGAAGGCGGAGAAATGTGAATTCCACTCATCTTCTGTCCTTTTTGGGATACATTCTAGAGAGCGGGCAGGTGAAGACTGATGCGGTGAAAATCAAGGCTGTCATGGAATGGAACACACCGACTTCTCGCAAACAGCTACAACGGTTCCAAGGATTCGCCAACTTTTACCGATGTTTCATCAGGAACTACAGTCAGGTTGTAGCAACCCTCACTAGACTTACCTCACTCTCCATTCCCTTTGCTTGGTCTCCAGCGGCCGAGGAGGCTTTTCTGGGCCTCAAGGAGAGGTTCTCGTCGGCACCCATCCTCATTCAACCCGATCCCAAGTGCCAATTTATTGTGGAGGTGGATGCATCAGACGTAGGGGTGGGTGCGGTCTTGTCTCAAAGATCACCAGGGGACCATAAACTACATCCATGTGCCTTCTTCTCCCGCAAACTGTCCCCAGCAGAACGTAACTGTGATGTCGATAATCGGGAACTACTGGCAGTTAAGTTAGCTCTGGAGGAATGGCGGCACTGGTTGGAGGGAGTGGAGACACCATTTGTGGTTTGGTCGGATTATAAGAACTTATCTTACATTCAGACTGCAAAAAGACTAAACTCGAGACAAGCCCGGTGGGCTTTGTTTTTTACCCGCTTCCAGTTCACGGTTACCGACAGACCAAGCGGCAAGAACATTAAACCGGACGCTCTGTCTAGACAGTTTGCCGCTGGTAATGGGACCCCTAGCCACCCTGACACTATTCTCCCCTTGTCGTGCCTGGTGGCTGTTGTCACCTGGGAGATTGAGTCAGTGGTGAGATCAGTTCAAGATACACACCCCGATCCAAGTGGGGGTCCTCCTAACTGTCTCTTTGTACCAGAATCTGTCCGTTTCCAGGTTCTCCAGTGGGGTCACTCATCAAGGTTTGCCTGCCATCCAGGGGTGTCTCGAACCTTGGACCTGCTTAAGAGGCACTTCTGGTGGCCTACTATGAGTTCGGACATCAAAGAGTTTGTGCTAGCCTGCACAGTGTGTTCCCGTGGTAAAGCCTCTCACCGCCACCCTGTGGGGCTCCTCCGTCCGCTCCCAGTGCCTGGCCGTCCATGGTCTCACATTGCTCTGGATTTCATAACAGGCTTGCCTCCCTCTGAAGGTAAAACTGTTGTACTCACCTTTGTTGATCATTTCTCTAAGGCTGCCCATTTTGTTGCACTACCTTAACCGCCATCAGCCACAGAGACTGCTGAACTGTTGACTGTGCACGTTTTCCAACCAGGATCTCGAGGCGGCCCATCGATGTGTCTGTGCCCGGAAACCAATTTCCTGGAGCCAACATCTGGCATGGGTGGAGTACGTCCACAACTCCCTCACATCCTCGGCCACAGGTATGGCACCTTTCCAATGTTCCTTGGGTTACGTACCCCACTGTTTCCCACTCAGGAAGAGGACATAGCCGTTCCCTCTGTGCAAGCTCACCTTCGGCGGATCCGTAGGGTCTGGAATGAGGCTCGGGCGGCTCTTTTGAGGACCAGAGAGCGCAACTAGAGACTGGCAGACCGCCGCAGAGTTCCTGCACCTGCCTACATCCCAGGGCAGAAGGTTTGGTTGAGCTCGAAAGACATTCCACTGAATGTGGCTTCCAAGAAGCTGGCCGTATGAGATTGTAGAGGTCATTAACCCCTCTGCTGTTCACCTCAGACTTCCTCCTGCCCTCAGGATTCATCCCACGTTCCATGTGTCCCAACTCAAGCCGGTGTCCTCCTGTGACTTGAGCCCTCCCGCCGTCGCCCCTCCGCCCCCCAGGCACATCGACGGCCTTGCTGCCTTTACTGTGAGGAAGATTATGGGTGTTTGTCGCAGGGGGCGTGGCTTCCAGTTTTTGGTGGACTGGGTGGGGTACGGCCCTGAGGAGAGGTGTTGGATCTCTAGGGCCCTCATTCTGGATGCATCCCTCATCCGGGACTTTTACCGGGCTAACCCGGGTGAGCCTGGTGGACCGCCTGGAGGCGGTCGTTGAGGGTGTGCAGTGCCCTCCCACTTGTGTGTGTTTGTTTCTGTCTTCTCCTCCGATATGTCCTCCTCTGTGGTTTCCTGTAATCAGCGGCAGGTGTGGCAGCCAGGTTTTCCTCATCAGCTCATCAACCTCCAGTGCATAAAGACCAGACTCTACCTCCACTCAGTGCCAGATTATTATCTACCCCAGTGGTATCGTACCCTCAGATCTCGGCTCTCAGTGAAAGTATTATTGTATTATTCCCCATGGTCTTTGTTCTCACATCCTCGTGTCTCCTTATTCTCCAGCTCACCAGCGTTCAGCGATACTCACCTCCTGCCTGCTACTCTTCTGCTCCACACTCACCTCACATGTTTGGGACTTCAGGATTGTGACTGGGATCTCCACTCACCTCACCGCTCACTGAAGAAGGAAAGACTCTGCACATTCACCTCACTTGTAAATTAAATCACTTGTTCACTGTTAACTCTGTCTCTGTGTCCTGCGTCTGGGTCCAAAACATTATACACACAGTGTGTATTAGAACAGTTTTAATTGTATCCTGTCTTTGTCAGTGCCACTTTTTTCACTTCAATTAGCTTATATTTGCTTGTGTTGAAAAGTTCATACCCAGAGTATATGCAAAGTGTGTCAGGAGCAGTGCCATCATCAAGGTGGGCTGGGGGGTGGAGAGAGCGAGTGGAGGCAAACATGGGAAAAGTGGAGCCACCCAGGCTCCAAAACAGAACAAACAGGTGAACCTGCTGGGTAAAATGGCAATTAAAAATATGTTTACGGGGAAAAATTGTCAAAAATGCAGCAAAAATGAAGGAGTCAAAATTGGGAGGAAAGTGTCCAAAAGCTGCAAAAACTTGGCAAGAAAAAAGTTAAGTTACAAAAATGGCAGTCATGAGTGGCAAAAAATGGGCAAATGAAGAGAAAACAAATGATATGCAATGTCTAAACATAGCGTAAATGGGCAAAATGTGGCAAACAATAGAGAAAAATGGCAAAATTGGGGAA
Source organism: Gouania willdenowi (assembly GCF_900634775.1). NCBI lineage: Eukaryota > Metazoa > Chordata > Actinopteri > Blenniiformes > Gobiesocidae > Gouania > Gouania willdenowi. The sequence continues at coordinate 34,987,931 of NC_041064.1, read as the reverse complement.
CAAAAAGAGGCAAAATGTGGAAACGAGTGGTATTTATTGGGCACAAGATTGCTTATTTGGATGAAAAGTGTCAAAATTGGTTAAAGAAAGGTCAAATTGGATAAAAGTGTCAAACCATTTGCAAAAATGGAAATGTATCAGCTAAAGGTAGCTAGAGTCTGAAAAAAATGGTGAAAAGAGGGAAAAATTAGACAAAGTTTCTAAAATGGTGAAAAGACAGAAAAAGTTTCCCCCTTTTAGGTTTTGTGGGATTAATATTTCAAATTAAGACATAAAAAGCCATGTTGAGTATCACTGACTTCACCGCTTTATTATGGTTTTGGTAAATATTTGCAAATCAAATTTTGGTAGCCGTGACCCCCTTAAAACAGGAGCTGCATCCTTTTTAAATTTTTGTGGAACATTTGCTTCATTTACTGTCAGGACACAAACGTGTTGAGAAAACATAAACTGAAACTTTATTAAAATATTGTCTGACAGGCGCCAAAACAATGATTTTTATGATGAAATCACAAACTCTGTTACATCTCTGAAATTTACAGTTAGAAAAAGTCTGCAGCGATGGCTCTTTTCTTCACCGTCAGTTTGGAGGCGGAGCTACTGATCTTGCGTGGCGTCCTTTTGATGGGGAATGTGGGCGGAGACTTGAGGACGCCGACCTTGGGTTTCTGCTGAGGGTCAAAGGGAACACGTGATGACCCGTCTGGGCTCAACAGGATGCTGCGGTCCGTCTTTTTAAACTCTGTACGCATGCAAAATAAAACCACTGAACATGTGACATCATGCAATGTTCAAATGCAATAAAAACTTTTAAAAATAACATTAATACTTTAATGGCAGTCATAGGTATCCTAACTTCTTATATTGATTAATTAAAGAGAAACTGTCAGATTACACATCTTTTATAAAATAAACTGTTACAGATCACGTCTCTTACCTGCTGTTTTATTATTCTTCAGGCCAAATGTTACTTTCTTGGACTTCAGGTCACCATTTGGACTTTTCTGTGGAAAAAGAGAAATAGTTTAGCTTTGCAGCAATAATAATATGTTCAATTAATCCAGTCTTTACTTCTGTAGAAAGCATAAAACTGTGACTAAACACAGCTTTCCACATCTTTATCGACTAATCTTCACCTTCTTTAATGTCATCATAAGGAGAATTACTGTGAACCGTTTCTGATTAATTCATGTTGTAATTTCCAACAATTAGCATTAGCATTAGCTCACTTATTGCTAATCTTTTCCAGTGCCTTATGCGTCAGACACATGCAAACACAGACATCCATTTGATTTATAGTCAATGTATGTTAAACATGTCGTGGTTTGATGGTCTTAATTCAGTCTTGGTCTTGGATAGTTTGGCATTGACTATAACACTTGGTATAATCAGTAAAAAACTGTTTTATCTCAGGAGAAAAACTAAACGTCCAAATATTAATTTACCAGAACTTTAATCTGTTAACAGTTTTATATAGGGATGTAACGATTCACTCAACTCCCGATACGATTCGATTCACGATACTGGGTTCACGATACGATTTTCTCACGATTTATTTTACAAAATGGGAATGTTGACAAATGACTGAAAAATATTCCTTTATTTTTTTGGGGAAAATATTGTACTATTTTATTTTTATTTTTCATTGTCAAAAGAATCCCTTGATAAACTATTCAAAATGATGCAATTTAACTAAAAATAAATCTTGAATGAAATAAATAAAGGAATAATACAAATGAAGAAGCCTATTACTTTAAATTCTGGTTCTATAATAAACAATTCAAAACTGCGTAATAGTTATTTTTCTTTTTAAAAGTGCAACTGAAAATGTATTTTGTGCCTTAACAATTGGACTTTAAAAAAAAACAAACAAAAAAAAAAAACAGTCATTTTACTGTATTTACGTCAGATATTTGTTTAGACCAGCAGAGGGCGCTGGTAACCCAGTGGTCGGTTGGCATGCAGTTATTCCACTAGTGAAGAAGAGAAGCTATGCTAGCAGACAGAGTTAATAGAAAAACCTGACTTTTACAGATATTCACGTAATATTACAGATATTCTTTCGGTGCTAAAGGAATAAAGAATCATTTATGAGCATGTTTAACAGTAAATGGCGGCCAGAAAGAAAATAGTAGCAGATTCCGCCCGTCACGTCCGCTTCTGGAAGGATTAATATATAGCGCCCTCTGCTGTTTAAAAAAAGTACTGCGATTCAATTTTCAGAGCATCGATGTGAACCGTGGTACCTATGAATCGATTTTTAACTGCCTTACGATTAATCGTTACATCCCTAGTTTTATACTTTTTAAAGTTTGTTGTTTGTTTCCCAATAGGTCTGGGCAATATTTCAAAATTAAAGATAGATAATTACAAGACTTTTATTTTACAGCTTATTTTGCATTAAAATACTTCGATCCATCCTCAAACCCGCTTTGGCCTATTTCAGGGTCGCGGGGGTCTGCCGGTGCCTATCTGGACAGGGCGCCAGTTTATTAAATTACTTGTTTTATGAATCGCTGCTTTCACCACTCCTCAGAACAACATATAAAGCAGTTTGATGGATTACTTAGTGTGTCCAAACCCAGACGTTCC